>NC_041381.1:120569687-120597325 GCF_002162155.2 Triticum dicoccoides
CCAAGGCCGCCGCCGCCGCCGAACCCGCCACCGCCGACGCCTGCAGCCCCGCCGCCCCACGCCGCCCATGTCGCCCCGCCGGAACCGCCCCGCCTCGCCGGAGCGCCTCGCCGGAGGTATACACCGCCGCCGTGGTCCGTTTTTTTAAAAAAAAGTGATCCAATTTTTTTAGAAACCCTAGTTTTTTTTTACATTGTTTTATTTTATTTTTGTTTTCCGGTTTATTTTATTTAGCGAGCGTTCGCTCGTTCGTTCGTTTTAACGGACGAGTTCATCGTTTAGTTTCAGTTAGCGAACGTCCGTTCGTTAAACTGTTCGTCAGTTTTTCTTTTTCTCGGATTTTCCGCGATTATTCCAGATCGCGATTTCTGATCCGATTTTTGTTTTAGTTTATCTTTTCACTCGTTTATCAGAATCAGGCGATTCAAGCGCCTAGAGTTTCATCTCGAAACCCTCTTTCCGTTTAACCAACTCAAACAAGTTTTTGCTACTGTAAAATTTGAATTAGGTCCAGATTAGTAAATGGAGCTTTTTTCTTTTGCCGTTTGAGTTTCGTTGCTTCGTTCGATTTGATTCTTTTTGCAAACCGGAGTTCTTAAGTTGAACCTTCTGGTTAGTTCTTTTATTTGAGTTTTACCTGTGCATTAGATGAGTACTTATTGTATGCTTGTTTGCTTGTTTGTTTGTGATAGAGTATCCGGAGTGCGTCGCTTGCTACTTCGAATCTCTAGGTTTCACGGATCATCAGCAAGGCAAGTAACACTTTGATCAGACCTCTTTACTACCCAGTTTTATTGCATTAGATCAACCCTCAAACAATTGCATGATTAGGATCTGATTAATAGTGGGTTTTGGGAAGAAGATGAGGTAGAACCTATTGTCCTGATATATTATCAAATCCTTGGCAGTTACTTCTACGTTTGCTTATATTGCCATGTTATGCTAGTAGACGTGGATTGGGTGAGTGTATCCATGACTGATGTGAGATTGTTATTTAATGGTTTATTTAAGGTGGCAACTTTAATACACATATGGGTGGATTGAGGCACCTAGGTATTCCAGCGATTGCATGTTTTTTTATGGACCGCCACCTAGGCTCAAAGGGATCATGAGATTATTCATGCTAGAAACTTCCGTGTGTAGCCACAAGCTACTATGGGCTCTAGCATAGTTGATTAAGTCATGTGAACTCTTACAATGGTAGACTAGTAGATGTAGGGGACGTAGGTTGGTACTGTCTACCCGTTCGTAAGGTGCAAACGCTTCTAAAAGACTATGCCTTGGTCATCCGTTTCTCAAACCCCATGTAGTGCGAGAAATCCAACGAAGGAGATCAGTCTTGTGGGGAAAAGTGCGCAAACCTCTGCAGAGTGTATAAACTAATCATGGTTAGCTGTGTCCCACGTTATGGATGTTTTGAGTATCTAGTACTTGGATTATCATGTGAATCTCATCATGTTACTTTAAATTAATTTGTTGGGTTTAATGCTGATGCTTAATTGGGATTGAGAGGGTGTCTACACTCTCAATGTTTAACAACCACCATGATAGTTAAATAAAATTTATTCCTTTGCAGTAGGGAAAAATTGGCTTTATGCAAAACTGTTACCATAGAGCTTTCCACTAGCCATATATGCATGTAGTATAGCATATCTCTGTTCATTACTCTCTATGTGTTACATTGCCAGCATATTCCATGTGCTGACCCGTTTTTGGGCTGCAACGTTCATGTTGCAGACTTTTCAGATAACGAGTAAGATGCCTTAGCATCGTGGTCCTATACTCAGTGATGCCGTAGGAGTTGATGGACTCACTTATCTTCCAAGCTTTCCATTGTTATCGTTATTAGATGGCCTTAAGACATATTTATTGTAATAAGTTCTCCTTTGGAGATCTTCGATATAATAAGTGTGTGATTACTAATCTGTTATAAATCCTTCAAGTACTGTGTGTGTCAGCATTACTGATCCAGGGATGACAATGAAGCACAGAGATCAGACTGTTTGAGGTCTGGTCGCTACAAGATGGTATCATAGCACACGCTGACTTTACGACACGACTACTAAGCTAATACCCTAGATCACTACTCACTCTTCTCATTTCTGACTCCTCATCTTTTCTACTCTTTTAGGATGGCGGATGCAAGGAACAAGTTCATGCAACCGGATGAAGATACACCCTTTGGACACCACTTGAAGGAAGTCACTAAGTACCTAAACATCGGAGTACCAAGCTTCACCGGGACCTACATCACCACTCTACCAAAAGAGGAGCGTTAGATGATTCAATTTCAAGTTCCAGGAAGGACATTCATGCCAGTCAATGAGCCCATAGAGATTTCCTTTGATGCACCAACCTGGAGTCTAGGAAAGAGCATGGCAGCCCACATCACAATGGGACGCATTGGAGAAGTTTACCACAAGGATCTCAAGGATACTATCTACCAGATTTGTGGGTGCCGAGATGAGCAATGGGAGATGATCAGCACTAGGAAGGATAGATTAATTGCAACTTTCATCCAGGAGTTAAACCAGCACATTGGTCGCCAGGAGAACCAGATGTGCGCAGGCACGATAGATCTAAAGAAGGCTATGACCAAGATCATGGAATTGGAGGAAGAACTCAAGTCTACACGTGATGGATATGAGTAGGAAATAGCAACACTCGTGGAGAAGAATGAAGATCTGAAGGAGAAGCTGAAGGTGTTTATGGGATTTCCCACGACTAGAGGAGAAGACGATGATTGCACTTGTCCATAGAACTACATCATCATCGACGACACCGACTCAGACCCAGATGATAGCGATGATGACTATGTTGACGAAGCTGGAGCAGATATCATGGAGTCTTCAACGGAGCAGTTTTTCTAGTCGACCACCATAACAGTAGTAGTATTTCCCCCATTTATGTAGTATAGTCCGAGCACTTTGGTAATGACAGTTAGAGCGTTGTATGCCCTTGTTTGAATTGAATGAAGTGATTTGTTTGCATTTGTCTCATGTGCATATGGGTAGTGTTTTCTCTCTAGACATCATTCTATTCTATATTCTCATCTTTTCTAAACCCTCAGATGCCTCCGAGACGTGACAATGGATTTGCTTTCCCACCGGAGCTCACTCAGTTGAGCCAGCAGCAGAATGCATTGATGCAGTTACTAGTCTAGAATCAGGATCAGGGGAACAACAACAACAACAACTCACCACCACCACCACCTGTTGATCACTTAGCCCCTTTCTTGAGGCTAAATCCACCGATGTTTTCTAGTAGCACCGAGTTGATAGTTGCAGATGATTGGCTCCGCAAGACAGGAAGGGAGTTGACCACTACAGGATGCACAGATGCGGAGAAGGTGCGTTTTGCCGCACATCAGCTAGATGGACACGCAACATCATGGTGGGAGAATTTCACAGCCACGTATCCTATCGACACTGTCACATGGGATTAGTTTCAGCAGGCTTTCCATACTGCCCATGTTTCAGCAGGAGCTATGGCCACGAAGAAGCGTGAGTTTTGCAATTTGCGCCAAGGAGGACATACTGTTGGCCAGTATGTGGATGATTTTAGTAAGCTTGCATGTTATGCCCCACATGACATTGCTACAGATGCAGCTAAGCAGGAGAAGTTTCTGGAAGGACTGAATGATGAGCTGAGCATGGAGTTGATGGTAGCAACCTTCAACAATTACCAGGAGTTGGTAGATAGAGCTCTCATGATTGAAGGGAAGCAGTAGCAGATCGACAACCGCAAGAGGAAGTATGGACAAGGGAAGTACAATTCTGGAGCTCAGCAGAAGCCTCGTTTTACCCCGAAGTCGGGAGGACAGTTTCAGCATACTCATGGAGGAGGGAGCTCGCACAATCATAATGGCCCAAAGAATGGGAATGGAAATGGAGGAAGCAACGGCTAGAACCGTACCAACCCATCAACTCCAGCTAAGAGAGACCTGAGCCAAGTCACTTGTTTTAAGTGTCAGAAGACTGGACATTATGCCAATGAATGTCCTGAAGCCCAGAATGAAAATGGCAATGGAAGCTCTGGGAAGAAGCCGAACCCTTTCAACAGGGGACATGTGAACCACGTTAATGTGGAGGAGGTTGAAGCCCAGCCAGATGCAGTAATAGGTAAGTTTTTGGTTAAGTCATTACTATAATCGTTCTTTTTGATACCGGTGCATCGCATTCATACATATCAAGCAGATTTGTGGATAAGTATAAACTGCCAACCCAAGCCCTTAGGTCACCCATGTTAGTAACCTCGCCTGGAGCATAGTATATGGCTAGCTTATGGTGTGATCGGTTGCCATTAAGGATTGGTAACTACGTGTTTCCCTCGGACCTAATAGTATTGGAATCGCAAGGATTGGATGTCATATTAGGCATGGATTGGTTATCAAAGTATGGAGGGAACATTGAATGCGCCAGTAAGTCGATTTTGCTTACAACCCCAGAAGGGAGAAGGATCAAGTATGTGTCCCGGCATGTGCCGAAGAGGACTCAAGTAAATTCCTTATAAGGAGTTGTACAGGAGGAAGTACCAGTTGTAAAGGATTTCCCTGATGTATTTCCAGAAGAGTTTCCAGGCATGCCACCGGATAGAGACATTGAATTTTTTATTGAGCTTTTGCCAGGCACAGGGCCAATATCTAAGAGACCGTACAGGATGCCCTCACAAGATTTGGAGGAAATTAAGTAGCAGATTAAGGAGTTATTGGATAAAGGCTATATTCGCTCAAGTTCTTCATCTTGAGGATCACCAGTACTTCTAGTGGAGAAGAAGGATGGATCATTGAGGATGGTTGTTGATTATCAAGGATTGAACGAAGTGACTATCAAGAACAAGTACCCACTGCCGATGATCAATGATTTGTTTGACCAGTTGCAAGGAGCTAAGGTATTTTCCAAGATCAATCTGCGATCAGGATACCACCAGTTGAAAATTCGAGAGCAGGATATACCAAAGACGACTTTTACCACCAGGTACGAGTTTTATGAGTATACCGTTATGTCATTTGGTCTGACTAACGCGCCTGCATATTTCATGAACATGATGAACAAGGTGTTTATGGAGTTTTTGGATAAGTTCGTCGTGGTGTTCATTGATGACATTTTGGACTACTCGAAGAATGAAGAAGAGCATAAGTAGCATTTGCGTTTGGTACTGGAGAAGCTCAGAGAACATTAGTTATATGCCAAGTTTAGCAAATGTGAGTTTTGGTTGAAGGAAGTTGGATTCCTCGGACACGTTATATCCGGAGAAGGAATAGCAGTAGACCCCACCAAAGTTGTCACTATGACAAATTGGGTAGCACCAACAACAGTTGGAGAGATCCGGAGTTTTCTTGGACTTGTAGGATATTACCGGAGGTTCATTGAGAATTTCTCGAAGATTGCGAAGCCCATGGCAGAGTTGTTGAAGAAGGATACCAAGTTCAAATGGACTGAGGAATGTGAGGCTAGTTTCCAGGAGATGAAGAAACGTTTGGTTACATCACCCGTGTTGATTCTGCCTAATCAGCGCAAGGATTATGAACTATATTGCGACACTTCTCATCAAGGACTTGGAGAAGTGCTTATGCAGGAGGGAATAGTTCTTTCGTATGCCTCATGACAGCTTAAGCCCCATGAGTTGAATTATGCTACCCATGATTTGGAGTTAGCAATCGTAGTGCATGCATTGAAGACCTAGAGACATTTTCTTATGGGAAATCATTGTGAGGTGTACACAGATCACAAGAGTTTGAAGTACATTTTCACACAGCAGGAGTTAAATCTCAGGCAAAGGAGATGGTTGGAACTCATCAAAGATTATGATATGAGATTGCATTATCACCCCGGAAAGGCTAACATAGTAGCCGATGCGTTGAGCCGCAAGAGCCATGTCAACACTCTCATGACCGGAGAGTTACCAAGGGAGTTAGTTGAGGATCTTCATGAGCTATGTTTGGAGATAGTTCCAAGAGGCTATGTTGCAGCATTGGAGATTCAGTCGACTTTGATGGATAAGATCAGAGAAGCTCAGAAGACAGACAAAGAGATTGCCTCTATAAAGGAGCGGATGAGCAAAGGAAAAGCTAAAGGATTTCGTGAGGATGAGCACGATACCTTATGGTTTGAGGACTGCGTTTATGTGCCTAATGACCCGGAGATCAGGAAGTTGATTCTGTAGGAGGCCCATGATTCGCCATATTTGATTCACCCAGGAAATACCAAGATGTACCTGGATTTGAAGGAAACTTTCTAGCAGACCGGAATCAAGAAGGATATTGCAGAGTACGTAGTAGTTTGTGATGTATGTTAGAGAGTGAAGGCAGAGAGTCAGAAGCCAGCAGGATTGCTACAGCCATTGCCGATACCCGAATGGAAGTGGGATAAACTAGGCATGGATTTTATCACAGGTTTGCCCAGGACTCGTTCAGGCTATGACTCGACTTGGGTTGTAGTCGATCGTTTGACGAAGGTAGCTCATTTCATCCCAGTAAAGACCACTTACACCAATGCTAAGTTGGCAAAGATATACATGACCAGGATCGTATGTCTGCATGGAGTTCCGAGGAGCATTATATCAGATAGAGGAACCCAGTTTACCTCAAAGTTCTAGAATCAGTTGCATGAAACTTTGGGTACCAGGCTAGAGTTTAGTACAGCCTTTCATCTGCAGACAGATGGACAGACTGAGAGAGTCAATCAGATTTTGGAGGATATGTTGAGAGCTTGTGCGCTAGATTATGGATCTAGTTGGGACGACAATTTGCCATATGCAGAGTTCTCTTACAACAATAGTTATCAATCTAGTTTGAAGATGGCCCCTTTCGAAGCCTTGTATGGAAGGAGGTGCAGGACCCCGTTGTTGTGGGATGAGGTTGGAGACCACCAGTTGTTTGGACCAGATTTGATTAAGGAGTCTGAACAGAAGGTGAAGTTGATTCGCGATAGGCTCAAGGTAGCCCAGTCTAGGCAGAAGAGCTATGCAGATTCAAAACGCAAGGAGACAGCTTACGAAGTTGGAGACAGAGTTTATCTTCGTGTATCTCCACTTCGAGGTGTTAAGCGCTTTGGAGTTAAGGGAAAGTTAGCACCACGTTTTGTGGGACCATACAAAGTTTTGGAGCGTATGGGAGAAGTTGCTTACAAGTTGGAATTGCCCGAAGGATTGTCAGGAGTTCATGATGTGTTCCATGTTTCCCAGTTGAAGAAGTGCCACGCAGAGATGGCTGATATACCGCTGAGAGATACAGTGCCTCTGGAGGCGATTCAGTTGGATAGTGATTTAACTTACAAGGAGAAACCAGTCAAGATTCTCGAGTAGGCCAGCCGAGTCACCCGCAGCAAGGTTATCGAGTTTTGCAAAGTTCAGTGGAGCCACCAATCCGAGGATGAACCACCTGGGAGCGAGAGGAAGATCTGCTGAAGGACCACCCTCACCTATTTTCTAGCCAACCCGAATCTCAAGGACGAGATTCATCTTAAGGGGGTAGGTTTGTAACATCCCAAATTTTTAATTTGGAATGTTATACACTAGATCATCATTGCATATCATATTTCATTGCATTTGGCTTGATCCTAGAAATTTTACGCAACTCAAGGACCCTCGGAGAGACTTGGGAATTTCGTTATTTTCATATTTCAGTTTTCTCAAATTTTGAAAATAGGATCATTTGATTTATTTTATTTTATCTTCAATTATTTATATTATTAAAATATGAGAGAGGGAATAAAATGACTTTCCCAAAATAAAGAAATATTGAGGATTTAATAAAAAATCAAATAAGTTTTATTTTGGAGTTTTTGGCTATTTTATTCGAATCTAGGAAAAATTGCACGTTTTTCAAAACTGCATTTTAGGGCCAAGAAAATGTTCATCTCGTCCAAAATATTTTATTTAGGCGGTGAAAATTGGTTTTGGCATTTTTAGAATTTTATTTTATTTTCTAGGATTTTTTTCTATTCGGTGGAATTGTTTTTAAAAAAGAGTTGTCAGCGCCCGACTGGGTCGAAGCCCAGCCGAGCCGGCCCAGCTCCCCGCGCCGCCGTCTCCTCCAGGAGACCGCGCGACAGCCGTCACCGCTCGGACCCCAAGTCCGACCGGGACTTCCCCGCCGCCTTGCCCCTCCCCCAAGCCACCACCTCCCCCTCCTTTAAATACTCCACCCACCCCGCCGCCAAACCCCGTCTCGCCTACCGCCACCGAACCCGCCCACCGCCGGAGCCGCCCCGCCGCCCAAGGCCGCCGCCGCCGCCGAACCCGTCGCCGCCGACGCGCGCAGCCCCGCCGCCCCACGCCACCCAGGTCGCCCCACCGGAACTGCCCCGCCTCGCCGGAGCGCCTCGCCGGAGGTATACACCGCCGCCCGCCGCCGTGGTCCGGCTTTTTTAAAACCCGATCCGTTTTTTTTAGAAACCCTAGTTTTTTTAGATCGGTTTATTTTATTTTTGTTTTCCGGTTTACTTTATTTAGCTAGTGTTCGCTCGTTCGTTCGTTTTAACGGATGAGTTCATCGCTTAGTTTCAGTTAGCGAACGTCCGTTCGTTAAACTGTTTGTCAGTTTTTCTTTTTCTCGGATTTTCCGCGATTATTCCAGATCGTGTTTTTTGATCCGATTTTCGTTTTAGTTTATCTTTTCGCTCGTTTATCGGAATCAGGCGATTCAAGCGCCTAGAGTTTCGTCTCGAAACCCTCTTTCCGTTTAACCAACTCAAACAAGTTTTTTCTACTGTAAAATTTGACTTAGGTCCAGATTAGTAAACGAAGCTTTTTTCTTTCGCCGTTTGAGTTTCGTTGCTTCGTTCGATTTGATTCTTTTTGCAAACCGGAGTTCTTAAGTTGAACTTTCTAGTTAGTTCTTTTATTGGAGTTTTACCTGTGAATTAGATGGGTACTTATTGTATGCTTGTTTTCTTGTTTGTTTGCGATAGAGTATCCGGAGTGCGCCGCTTGCTACTTCGAATATCTAGGTTTCACGGATCATCAGCAAGGCAAGTAACCCTTTGATCATACCTCTTTACTACCCAGTTTTATTGCATTAGATCAACCCTCAAACAATTGCATGATTAGGATCTGATTAATATGTGGATTTTGGGAAGTAGATGAGGTAGAACCTATTGTCCTGATATATTATCAAACCCTTGGGAGTTATTTCTACGTTTTCTTATATTGCCATGCTATGCTAGTAGACATGGATTGGGTGAGTGTATCCATGACAGATGTGAGATTGTTATTTAATGGTTTATTTAAGGTGGCAACTTTAATGCACATCTGGGTGGATTGAGGCACCTGGGTATTCCAGGCTCAAAGGGATCATGAGATTATTCATGCTAGAAACTTCCGTGTGCAGCCACAAGCTACTATGGGCTCTAGCATAGTTGATTAAGTCATGTGAACTCTTACAGTGGTAGACTACCAGATGTAGGGGCTGTAGGTTGGTACTGTCTACCCGTTCGTAAGGTGCAAACGCTTCTCAAAGACTATGTCTCGGTCATCCATTTCTGAAATACCATGTAGTGCGAGCAATCCAAAGGAGGAGATCGAGTCTTGTGGGGAAAAGTGCGCAAACCTCTGCAGAGTGTATAAACTAATCAGGGTGAGGCGTGTCCCCGGTTATGGACGTTTTGAGTATCTAGTACTTGGATTATCATGTGAATCTCGTCATGTTACTTTAAATTAATTTGTTGGGTTTAATGTTGATGCTTAATTGGGATTGAGAGGGTGTCTACACTCTCAATGTTTAACAACCACCATGATAGTTAAATAAAATTTATTTCTTTGCAGTTGGGAAAAATTGGCGTTAAGCAAAACTCTAACCATAGAGCTTTCCTCCAGCCATATATGCATGTAGTATAGCATATCTCTGTTCATTACTCTCTATGTGTTACATTACCAGCATATTCCATGTGCTGGCCCATTTTCGGCCTGCAATGTTCATGTTGTAGACTTTTCAGACGACGAGTAAGATGCCATAGGATCGTGGTCCTATACTCAGTGATGTCGTTGGACCTGATGGACTCACTTATCTTCCAAGCTTTCCGCTGTTATCGTTATTAGATGGCCTTAAGCTATATTTATTATTATAAGTTCTCCTTTGGAGATCTCCGATGTAATAAGTGTGTGATTGCTACTCTGTTATAAATCCTTCAAGTACTGTGCGTGTCAGCATTACTGATCCAAGGATGACACTGAAGCACAGAGATCAGACTGTTTGAGCTCTGGTCGCCACATTCATAGTTTTTGCTGAAACCTTGAATGCTGGCTTTACATATTTACAATAACAAGAGCAAACAGAGTTTGTAAAAGTTTTTCTTTATCACTTTCAGTTTATCAACTGAATTTCTTGAGGACAAGCAAAGGTTTAAGCTTGGGGGAGTTGATACGTCTCCAATGTATCTAATTTTCCAAACACTTTTGCCCTTGTTTTGGACTCTAACTTGCATGATTTGAATGAAACTAACCCGGACTGACGCTGTTTTCAGCAGAACTGCCATGGTGTTGTTTATTGTGCAGAAAACAAAAGTTCTCGGAATTACCTGAAAATCCATGGAGATAACTTTTGGAAAATATAAAAAATACTAGCAAAAGATGAAGGCCAGGGGGCCCACACCCTGTCCACGAGGGTGGGGGCGCCCTCCCCCTGGGCGCGCCCCCTGTCTCGTGGGCCCCCTTATGCTCCATCAACCTCAACTCCAACTCCATATATTCCGTGTCGCGGAGAAAAAAATCAGAGAGGAAGTTTGATCATGTTTTCCAATACGGAGCCACCGCCAAGCCCTAAAACCTCTCGAGAGGGCTGATCAGGAGTCCGTTCGGGGCTCCAGAGAGGGGGATTCGTTGCCGTCGTCATCATCAACCATCCTCCATCACCAATTTCATGATGCTCACCGCCGTGCGTGAGTAATTCCATCTTAGGCTTGCTAGACGGTGATGGGTTGGATGAGATTTACCATGTAATCAAGTTAGTTTTGTTAGGGTTTGATCCCTAGTATCCACTAAGTTTTGAGATTGATGTTGCTATGACTTTGCTATGCTTAATGCTTGTCACTAGGGCCCGAGTGCCATGATTTCAGGTCTAAACCTATTATGTTTTCATGAATATATGTGATTTCTTGATCCTATCTTGCAAGTCTATAGTCACCTATTATGTGTTATGATCCGACAACCCCGAAGTGACAATAATCGGGATACTTCTCAATGATGACCGTAGTTTAAGGAGTTCATGTATTCACTAAGTGCTAATGCTTTGGTCAAATTAGGACCCCGCTGACACGGGAGGGTAGGACAAAAGATGTCATGCAAGTTCTTTTCCATAAGCATGTATGACTATATTCGGAATACATGCCTACATTACATTGATGAACTGGAGCTAGTTCTGTGTCACCCTATGTTATAACTATTACATGATGAATTGCATCCGACATAATTATCCATCACAGACCCAATGACCACGAGCTTTTCACATATTTTGCTTTGCTTATTTACTTTACCGTTGCTACTGTTACAATTACTACAAAACTGTTATCTTTACTTTTGCCACTGTTATCATTACTATCATACTACTTTGCTACTAAATACCTTGTTGCAGATACTAAGTTATGCAGGTGTGGTTGAATTGACAACTCAACTGCTAATACTTAAGAATATTCTTTGGCTCCCCTTGTGTCGAATCAATAAATTTGGGTTGAATACTCTACCCTCAGAAGCTGTTGCGATCCCCTACACTTGTGGGTTATAAGACATATATATATCAAAAAATCAGAAAAAGAAATCCTACAAGATAAACTATTTTTTAGAGGCTAAATAAAAACTTCATAAAAACATTATTCTAAAGAAATCCTAATGATCTCAAATTTGAACTCAAAACTTCTCGCATTGTTTTCTTATGACTTTTTGGAGTGTCATGTTAGCTCCTCTCATACTTTTGAACAAGTATTTGTCAGAGATTTTTGAAATAAATTTCAAATGCCAAGTTGAATTCAAAGTCAGAGAAAACTCAAATGCCTCTGAAATTTCCAAATGGCACTCAATTCAAACAAAATGCATAGATGCTTAGCTAATAACTGTAAAACATTCCAAATTGAAAATTTGGGATGTTACAACATTTGGACTTTTGTATGATTCAAAGCAATAGTCTAATTTTGACATGAAGATTTCAATACTCAAGCACATCAACAAGCAAGAAGCAACCACATCTTTCAAAATATCAACACTAAAGCTAGTTATCCCTAGCCCATCATGCTTAGTCATTGATCCATTCATGAAACACACTCGCATATTAGCTACACCCAATGCTCAAGTATGATCCTAGTGCCCCTTAGTTGGTGCTTTATCAGAGAAGATGGAGACTTGCTACTTCTTGAGCTTGCGTTGGTTTTTCCCTTGAACAGGAAAGGGTGATGCAGCAAAGTAGAGATAAGTATTTCCCTCTGTTTGAGAACTAAGGTATCAATCCAGTAGGAGAAAATGAACAAATCACCGAATACCTTCACAAACAATCAAACAACTTGCAGCCAACGCGATAAAGGGGTTGTCAATCCCTTCACGGTTACTTGCAAAAGTGAGATCTGAGAGAAATAGATAAACGATAAAGTAAATATTTTTGATATTTTTGGTTTATAGATTGGAAAGTAAAATATTGCAAAATAGTTGATCAAAAACTAATATGATGGAAAATAGACCTGGGGGCCATAGGTTTCACTAGAGGCTTCTCTCAAGATAGCAAATAATACGGTGGGTGAACAAATTACTGCCAAGCAATTGATAGAAAAGCACAAAGTTATGATGATATCTAACGCAATGATCATGAATATAGGCATCAAGTCGGTGTCAAGTAGAACGAAATGATTCTGCATGTACTACTATTACTTCACACATCAACCGACTTTTGCCTACATCTAGAGTATTAGGTTCATGAAGAACAGAGTAACGCATTAAGTAAGATGACATGATGTAGAGGAATTAACAATGTAACATCCCAAATTTTCAATTTGGAATGTCATACATTAGATCATCATTGCATATAATATCTTATTGCATTTTGGCTTGATCCTAGAAACTCTACGCAACTCAAGGACCCACAGAGAGAGTTGGGGATTTCGTTATTTTCATATTTGAGTTTTTTTTCAAATTTTGAAAATAGGTTCATTTGATTTTTATTATTTTATATTCAATTATTTCTATTATAAAAATATGAGAGAGGGAATAAAATGAATTTCCTAAAATAAAGAAATATTGGGGATTTGATAATAAAATCAAATAAGATTTTATTTTTGAGTTTTTTGCTATTTTATTTGAATTAGGAAAACTGCGCGTTTTTCAAAATTTCATTTAGGCCCCAAATAAATGTTCATCTTGTCCAGCCTGATTTTAGAAGTCGGGAAAATTTTATTTCAGGATTTTTGGAGTCAGTTTAGTATTTCTTTTATTTGTTTTTCTACGCGTAATGATTTACAAAAAACTAACCGACCTACTGGGCCATGTCCGCCTAGGACTCTAGGCCCAGCCGGCCTTTATAAGCCGGGGGAGCCACCCCGCAGCCCACCCGAAACCCTAGCCCTGCCCGACGCCGCTCGCGTGTTGCTGCCGCCGCCGCCGCCTGCTGCAGCCGCCGCCGAACCCCGCCGCCTTCGCCACGGACCGCCGCCGCCGACCGCCGGACCCCGCCGGAGTAACCCGCCGCCGCTGCCGTCTCGCATCCCGAGGTAGCCGCCGGTTTTTCTTATAAAACCGTTCATTTTTTCGAAACCCTAGATCCGTTTTATATTAGATCCAGTTCGGTTTATTTTTATTTGCGGTTTAGTCTATATAGCGGATGTTCGTACATACGTTCGTTTTAACGAACGGCTTTCATTGTTTAGCCGCAGATAGTGAACGTTCGTTCGTTAGCCTGTTCGTCCGTTTTTCTTTTTCTCGGATTTTCCGTGATTATTTCTGATCGCGATTCCAGATCTGATTTTCGTTTTAGTTTCACTTTTCGCTCATTTTTCGGAATCAGGCGATTCAAGCGCCTGGAGTTTCGTCTCGAAACCCTATTTCCATTTAACCGACTCGAAAAAGTTTTTGCTACTGTAAAATTTGACTTAGGTCTAGATTAGTAAACGAAGCTTGTTTCTTTTGCTGTTTGAGTTTCATTGTTTCGTTTGATTTGATTCTTTTTGCAAATCGGAGTTCTTAAGTTGGACTTTCTGGTTAGATCTCTTATTTCAGTTTTACCTATGCATTAGATGAGTGCTTATTGTATGCTTGTTTGTTTGCGATAGAGTACCCAGAGTGCGCCGCTTGCTACTTCGAATCTCTAGGTTTCACGGATCATCAGCAAGGCAAGTAACACTTTGATCATACCTTTCCATTACCCAGTTTTATTGCATTAGATCAATCCTCAAACAATTGCATGATTAGGATGTGATTAACATGTGGCTTTTGAGAAGTAGATGAGGTAGAACCTATTACCTGTTATTATCAAACCCTTGGGAGTTACTTCTACGTTTGCTTATATTGCTATGTTATGCTAGTAGACATGGATTGGGTGAGTGTATCCATGACAGATGTGAGATTGTTAAATTAATGGTTTACTTAAGGTGGCAACTTAAATTCACATCTGGGTGGATTGAGGCACATGGGCAACCCAGTGTTGCCTGGATTTTTGGAAATCCCAGGGTACCGTGTGATTCTCCTATGGACCGCCACCCAGACTCAAAGGGATAATGAGATTATTCTTGCTAGAAACTTACGTGTGCAGCCAGAAGGTACTATGGGCTCTAGCATAGTTGACTAAGTTGTGTGAGCTCTTGAAGTGGTAGACTAGCAGATGTAGTCGGTTGTAGGTTGGTACTGTCTACCCGGAGTAGAGAGTTAATGCTTCTGAAAGACTATGTCTCGATCATCCGTTTCTCAAACATCATGTAGTGCGAGAAATCCAACGGAGGCGATCGAGTCTTGTGGGGAAAAGTGCGCAAACCTCTGTAGAGTGTATAAACTAATCATGGTTAGCCGTGTCCCCAGTTATGGAAGTTTTGAGTATCTAGTACTTGGATTATCATGTGAATCTCATCATGTTACTTAATTTAATTTTGTTGGGTTAATGATGATGCTTAATTGGGATTGAGTTGGAGTACCCTTCTCAATGTTTAACAACCACCTTGATAGTTAAATAAAATTTATTCCTTTTGCAGTAGGGAAATTGGCTTTATGCAAAACTGTAACCATAGAGCTTTCCACCAGCCATATATGCACGTAGTGATAGCATTATTCTGTTCATTACTCTCTATGTGTTACATTGCCAGCATATTCCATGTGCTGACCCGTTTTCGAGCTGCAACATTCATGTTGCAGACTTTTTAGACGACGAGTAAGGTGCCTTAGGTCGTGGTCCTATACTCAGTGATGCCGTTGGAGTTGATGGACTTGGTTATCTTCCAAGCCTTCCGCTGTTATCGTTATTAGATGGCCTTAAGCCATATTTATTGTAATAAGTTCTCTTTTGAGACATTCGATGTAATAAGTGTGTGATTGCTACTCTATTATAAATCCTTCAAGTATTGTGCGTGTGAGCATGAACGATCCAGGGATGACACTGATGCACAGAGATCAGACTGTTTGAGGTCTGGTCGCTACAAGATGGTATCAGAGCACACGCTAACTGTAGGACACGACCACTAAGTTAAAAAGCCCTAGATCACTACTCTCTCTTCTCATTCTGACTCCTCATCTTTTCTACTCTTTTAGGATGGCGGATGGAAGGAACAAGTTCACGCAACCGGTTGAGAATACACCCTTTGGACGTCACTTGAAGGAAGTCACTAACTACCTGAACATCGGAGTACCAAGCTTCATCGGGACCTACATCGCCACTTTACCAGAAGAAGAGTGTTGGATGATTCAAGTTCAAGTTCCAGGAAGGACGTTCATGCCCAACACTGAGCCCATAGAGTTTTCCTTTGATGCACCAACCTAGAGTTTAGGAAAGAGTATGGCAGCTCACATCACCATGGGACGCATTGGAGAAGTTTACCACAAGGATCTCAAGGATACTATCTACCAGATTTATGGGCGTCGAGATGAGCAATGGGAGATGATCAGCACCAGGAAGGATAGATCAATTGCACCTTTTATCCAGGAGTTAAACCAGCACATTCGTCGCCAGGAGACCCAGATGTGCGCAGGCATGATAGATCTGAAGAAGGCATTGACCAATATCACGGAGCTGGAGGAAGAACTCAAGTCTACGTGCGATGGATATGAGGAGGAAATAGCGACACTCGTGGAGAAGAATGATGATCTGAAGAAGAAGCTAAAAGTGTTTATGGGATTCCCCGCGACTAGAGAAGAAGACGATGATTGGACTTGCCCGGAGAACTAGATCATCATCGACGACACCGACTCGGACCCAGACGATAGCGATGATGACTTTGTTGATGAAGTTGGAGCAAATATCATGGAGTCTTCAACCAAGCAGTTTTTCTAGTCGACCACGATAACAGTAGTAGTATTCCCCCATGTAAATAGTATAGTCTGAGCACTTTTTGTAACGATAGTTAGACCGTTGTATGCCCTTGTTTTAATTGATTGAAGTGATATTGTTTGTGTTTGTCTCATGTGCATATGGGTAGTGTTTTCTCTCTAGACCTCATTCTATTCTATATTCTCATCTGTTCTAAAACCCTCAGATGCCTCCGAGACGTGACAATGGATTTGCTTTCCCAGAGCTCACCCAGTTGATCTAGCAGCAGAATGCATTGATGCATATGCTAGTCCAGAATCAGAATCAGGGGAACAACAACAACAATAACCCACCACCACCACCTGTTGATCACTTAGCCCGTTTCTTGAGGCTTAATCCGCCGGTGTTCTCCAGTAGCACCGAGCTGATAGTTGCAGATGATTGGCTCCGCAAGATTGGAAGGGAGTTGACCATTGTAGGATGCACAGATGCGGAGGAGGTGCGTTTTGCCGCACACCAGCTTGATGGACCCGTAGCATCATGGTGGGAGAATTTTCTAGCCACTTACCCCATCGACACTGTCACATGGGATTAGTTCCAGTAGGCTTTCCATACTGCCCATGTTTCAGCGGGAGCTATGGTTATGAAGAAGCGTGAGTTTCGCAACTTGCACCAAGGAGGACGTACAGTTGGCCAGTATGTGGATGACTTTAGTAAGTTAGCACGTTATGCCCCACATGATGTTGGTACAGATGCAGCTAAGCAGGAGAAGTTTTTGGAAGGACTGAATGATGAGATGAGCATGTAGTTAATGGTAGCAACCTTCAACAACTACCAGGAGTTGGTAGATCGTGCTCTCATGATTGAAGGGAAGCAGCAGCAGATTGACAGCCGTAAGAGGAGTATGGACAAGGGAAGTACAATTCTGGAGCTCAGCAGAAGCCTCGTTTTATCCCGAAGTCGGGAGGACAGTTTCAGCATACTCATGGAGGAGGGAGCTCGCACAATCATAATGGCCCAAAGAATGGGAATGGAAATGGAGGAAGCAACGGCTAGAACTGTACCAACCCATCAACCCCAGCTAAGAGAGACCTGAGCCAAGTCACTTGTTTTAAGTGTCAGAAGACTAGACATTATGCCAATGAATGTCCTGAAGCCCAGAATGGAAATGGCAATGGAAGCTCTGGGAAGAAGCCGAACCCTTTCAACAGGGGACAGGTGAACCACGTTAACATGGAGGAGGTTGAAGCCCAGCCAGATGCAGTAATAGGTAAGTTTTTGGTTAAGTCATTTACTGCAATCATTCTTTTTGATACTAGTGCATCGCATTCATACATATCAACGGGATTTGTGGATAAGTATAAGCTGTCAACCCAAGCCCTTAGGTCACCCATGTTAGTAACCTCGCCAGGAGCAAAGTATATGGCTAGTCTATTGTGTGATCGGTTACCATTAAGGATTGGTAACTACGTGTTTCCCTCAGACCTAATAGTATTGGAATCACAAGGACTGGATGTGATATTAGGCATGGATTGGTTATCTAAGTATGGAGGGAACATTGAATGCGCCAGTAAGTCGATTTTGCTTACCACGCCAGAAGGAAGGAGGATCAAGTATGTATCCCGGCATGTGCCGAAGAGGACTCAAGTAAATTCCTTATCAGGAGTTGTATAGGAGGAAGTACCAGTGGTGAAGGTTTTCTTGACGTATTTCTAGAGGAGTTGCCAGGCATGCCACCAGATAGAGACATTGAGTTTTTGATTGAGCTTTTGCCAGTCACAGAGCCGATATGTAAGAGACCGTACAGGATGCCCACAAAAGATTTGGAGGAAAGTAAGAAGCAGATTAAGGAGTTACTGGATAAAGGCTATATTCGCCCAAGTTCTTCACCTTGGGAATCACCAGTGCTTCTAGTGGAGAAAAAGGATGGATCATTAAGGATGGTTGTTGATTAACGAGGATTGAATGAAGTGATAATCAAGAACAAATACCCACTGCCAATGATCAATGATTTGTTTGACCGATTGCAAGGAGCTAAGGTATTTTCCAAGATCGATCTGCGATCAGGATACCACCAGTTGAAGATTCGAGAGCAGGATATACCTAAGATGGCTTTTACCACCAGGTACGGGCTGTATGAGTATACCGTTATGTGGGTCTAACTAACGCGCCTTCCTATTTCATGAACATGATGAACAAGGTGTTTATGGAGTTTCTGGATAAGTTCGTTGTGGTGTTCATTGATGATATTTTGGTCTACTCAAAGAATGAATAAGAGCATAAGGAGCATTTGCGTTTGGTACTGGAGAAGCTCAGAGAACATCAGTTATATGCCAAGTTTGGCAAATTTGAGTTTTGGTTGAAGGAAGTTGGATTTCTCGGACATGTGATATCCGGAGAAGGAATAGTAGTAGACCCCACCAAAGTTGTCACTGTGACAAACTGGGAGGCCCCAACGACAGTTGGAGAGATCCGGAGTTTTCTGGGACTCGTAGGATACTACTGGAGGTTCATTGAGAATTTCTCGAAGATTGCGAAGCCCATGACTGAGTTGTTGAAGAAGGACACCAAGTTCAATTGGACTGAGGAATGTCAGGCCAGTTTCTAGGAGTCAAAGAAACGTTTGGTTACATTGCCAGTTTTGATTCTGCCTGACCAGCGCAAGCATTATGAAGTATATTGTGATGCTTCTTGTCGAGGACTTGGAGCAGTGCTTATGCAGGAGGGAAGAGTTGTTTCGTATTCCTCACGACAACTTAAGCCCCATGAGTTAAATTATGCTACACATGATTTGGAGTTAGCAGCCGTTGTGCATGCATTGAAGACTTGGAGACATTTTCTCATCGGAAATCATTATGAGGTGTACACGGATCATAAGATTTTGAAGTATATTTTCACGCAGAAGGAGTTGAATCTCAGGCAAAGGAGATGGTTGGAGCTCATCAAGGATTATGATATGAGATTGCATTATCACCCCGGAAAGGCTAATGTAGTAGCCGATGCATTAAGCCGCAAGAGCCATGTCAATACACTCATGACCTGAGAGTTACCAAAGGAGTTAGCCAAGGATCTTCGTGAGCTATGTTTGGAGATAGTTCTGAGAGGTTAGGTAGCAGCGTTGGAGATTCAGTCTACTTTGATGTATAAGATCAGAGAAGCTCAGAAGACTGACAAGGAGATTGCCGAAATAAAGGAGAAGATTAGCAAAGGAAAAGCTAAAGGTTTTCGTGAGGATGAGCACGATACCTTATGGTTTGAGGACCGCGTTTATGTGCCTAATGACCCGGACATCACGAAGTTGATTCTGCAAGAGGCCCATGATTCGCCGTACTCGATTCACCCAGGAAATACCAAGATGTATCTAGATTTCAAGGACACTTTCTGGTGGACCGGAATGAAGTAGGACATTGCGGAGTACATAGCTGTTTGTGATGTATGTCACAGAGTGAAGGCAGAGCATCAGAAGCCAGCAGGATTGCTACAACCATTGCCGATACCCGAATGGAAGTGGGATAAGCTAGGCATGGATTTTATCATGTGATTGTCTAGGACTCGTTCAGGCTATGACTCGATATGGGTTGTAGTCGATCATCTGACGAAGGTAGCTCATTTCATCCCAATAAAGACCACTTACACCAGTGCTAAGTTGGCAAAGATATACATGACCAGGATCGTATGTCTGCATGGAGTTCCGAGGAGCATTGTATGAGATAGAGGAACCCAATTTACCTCAAAGTTCTGGAATTAGTTGCACGAAACTTTGGGTACCAGGCTAGAGTTCAGTACAGCCGTTCATCTGCAGATAGATGGACAGACTGAGAGAGTCAATCAGATTCTGGAGGACATGCTAAGTGCTTGTGCGCTAGATTATGGATCTAGTTGGGACAAGAATTTGCCATGTGCGGAGTTCTCTTACAACAATAGTTATCAATCCAGTTTGAAGATGGCCCCTATCGAAGCTCTGTATGTAAGGAGGTGCAGGACACCATTGTTATGGGACGAAGTTGGAGACCGCCAGTTGTTTGGACCAGATTTGATTAAAGAGTCTGAGGAGAAGGTGAAGCTGATTCGCGATAGGCTCAAGGTAGCCCAGTCCAGACAGAGGAGCTATGTAGATTCTAAACGCAAGGAGATAGATTACGAAGTCGGAGACAAAGTTTATCTTCGTGTACCTCCACTTCGAGGAGTTAAGCGCTTTGGAGTTAAGGGAAAGTTAGCGCCACGTTTGGTTGGACCATACAAAGTTTTGGAGCGTATGGGAGAAGTTGCTTACAAGTTGGAATTGCCTAAAGGATTGTCGGGAGTTCACGATGTGTTCCACGTTTCCCAGTTGAAGAAGTGCCATGCAGAGATGGCTGATATACCGCTGAGAGATACAGTGCCACTGGAAGCGATTCAGTTGGATAGCGATTTGACCTATGAGGAGAAACCAGTCAAGATTCTCAAATATGCCAGCTGAGTCACCCGCAGCAAGGTTATCAAGTTTTGCAAAGTTCAGTGGAGCCACCATACCGAGGATGAAGCCACCTGGGAGCAAGAGGAAGATCTACTGAAGGACCACCCTCACCTATTTTCTAGCCAACTCGAATCTCGAGGGTGAGATTCATCTTAAGGGGGGTAGGTTTTTAACATCCCAAATTTTCAATTTGGAATGTTATACATTAGATCATCATTGCATATCATATTTTATTGCATTTTGGCTTGATCCTAGAAGTTCTACACAACTCAAGGACCCACGGAGAGAGTTGGGGATTTCGTTATTTTCATATTTGAGTTTTTTTTCAAATTTTGAAAATAGGATCATTTGATTTTTATTATTTCATCTTCAATTATTTCTATTACAAAAATATGAGAGAGGGAATAAAATGACTTTCCCAAAATAAAGAAATATTGGGTATTTGATAATAAATCAAATAAGATTTTATTTTGGAGTTTATTGCTATTTTATTTGAATTATAAAAAATGCTCGTTTTTCAAAATTGCATTTAGGCCCCAAATAAATGTTCATCTTGTCCAGCTTGATTTTAGAAGTCGGGGAAAATTTATTTCAGGATTTTTGGAGTCCGTTTAGTATTTCTTTTATTTGTTTTTCTGCGCATAATGATTTTAAAAAAACTAACCGACCTATCGGGTCGTGTCCGCCTAGGAATCTAGGCCCGGCCGGCCTTTATAAGCAGGGGAGCCACCCCGCAGCCCACCCGAAACCCTAGCCCCGTCCGATGCCGCCCGCGAGCTGGTGTCGCCGCCGCCGCCCGCTGTAGCCGCCGCCGGACCCCGCCGCCCTCGTCGCCGACCGCTGCCGGACCCCGCCGCCGACCGCCGGACCCTGCCAGAGGAACCCGCTGCCGCCGCAGACACGCATCCCGAGGTAGCCGCCAGTTTTTCCTATAAAATCGTTCGGTTTTTCTGGAAACCCTAGATCCATTTTTTATCAGATCCGGTTCGGTTTATTTTATTTGTGGTTTAGTCTATATAGCGGACGTTCGTCCGTACATTCGTTTTAACGAACGGTTTTCGTCGTTTAGCCGCAGATAGAGAATGTTCGTTTGTTAGCCTGTTCGTCCGTTTTTCTTTTTCTCGTATTTTCCGCGATTATTTCTGATCGCGATTCCTGGTCTGATTTTAGTTTTAGTTTAACTTTTCGCTCGTTTATCAGAATCAGGCGATTCATGCGCCTGGAGTTTCGTCTAGAAACCCTCTTTCCGTTTAACCTACTCAAACAAGTTTTTGGTACTGTAAAATTTGACTTAGGTCCACATTAGTAAATGAAGCTTGTTCCTTTCGCCGTTTGAGTTTCGTTGTTTCGTTTGATTTGATTCTTTTTGCAAACTGGAGTTCTTAAGTTGGACTTTCTGGTTAGATCTCTTATTTGAGTTTTATCTGTGCATTAGATGAGTGCTTATTGTATGCTTGTTTGTTTGCGATAGAGTACCTGGAGTGTGCCGCTTACTACTTCAAATCTCTAGGTTTCACGGATCATCAGGAAGGCAAGTAACACTTTGATCATACCTTTCCATTACCCAGTTTTATTGCATTAGATCAATCCTCAAACAATTGCATGATTAGGATCTGATTAACATGTGGGTTTTGGGAAGTAGATGAGGTAGAACCTATTACCTGTTATTATCAAACCCTTGGGAGTTACTTCTACGTTTGCTTATATTGCTATGCTATGCTAGTAGACGTGGATTTGGTGAGTGTGTCTATGATAGATGTGAGATTGTTAAATTAATGGTTTACTTAAGGTGGCAACTTAAATTCACATCTGGGTGGATTGAGGCACCTGGGGAACCCAGTGTTGCCTGGATTTTTGGAAATCCCGGGGTACCGTGTGATTCTCCTATGGACCGCCATCCAGACTCAAAGGGATCATGAGATTATTCTTGCTAGAAACTTACGTGTGCAGCCGCAAGCTACTACGGGCTCTAGCATAGTTGACTAATTTGCGTGAGGTGTTGAAGAGGTAGACTAGCAGATGTGGTGGGTTGTAGGTTGGTACTGTCTACCCAGAGTAGAGAGTTAATGCTTCTGAAAGACTGTGTCTCGGTCATCTGTTTCTCAAACATCATGTAGTGCGAGAAATCCAACGGAGGCGATCGAGTCTTGTGGGGAAAAGTGCGCAAATCTCTGCAAAGTGTATAAACTAATCATGGTTAGCCGTGTCCCCGGTTATGGACGTTTTGAGTATCTAGTACTTGGATTATCATGTGAATCTCATCATGTTACTTAATTTAATTTTGTTGGGTTAATGATGATGCTTAATTGGGATTGAGTTGGAGTACCCTTCTCAATGTTGAACAACCACCTTGATAGTTAACTAAACTTTATTCCTTTTGCAGTAGGGAAAAATTGACTTTATGCAAAACTGTAACCATAGAGCTTTCCACCAGCGATATATGCATGTAGTGGTAGCATTATTCTGTTCATTACTCTCTATGTGTTACATTGCCAGCATATTCCATGTGCTGACCCATTTTCGGGCTGCAACGTTCATGTTGCAGACTTTTCAGACGACGAGTAAGGTGCCTTAGGTCGTGGTCCTATACTCGATGATGCCGTTGGAGTTGATGGACTCGCTTATCTTCCAAGACTTCTGCTGTTATCGTTATTAGATGGCCTTAAGCCATATTTATTGTAATAAGTTCTCTTCTGAGACATTCGATGTAATAAGTGTGTGATTGCTACTCTGTTATAAATCCTTCAAGTATTGTGTGTGTCAGCATTACCGATCCAGGGATGACACTGATGCACAGAGATCAGACTGTTTGAGGTCTGGTCGCTACAAACAAGCAATATGATGAAAACCCCATATTTTTATCCTCGGTGGCAACAATACAATACACGCCTTTCTGCCCCTATTATCACTAGGAAAGGACACCACAAGATTGAACCCAAAGCTAAACGCTTCTCCCATTGCAAGAAAAACGAATCTATTTGGCCAAACCAAACCGATAGTTCAAAGAGAATTACAAAGATATCAAATCATGCATATAAGAATTCAGAGAAGATTCAAATAATATTCATAGATAATCTGGTCATAAATCCACAATTCATCCGATCTCGGCAAACAAACTGCAAAAAAGTATTACATCAAATAGATCTCCAAAAACATCGAGGAGAACATGGTTTTGAGAATCAAAGAGAGAGAAGAATCCATCTAGCTACTAGCTATAGACACGTAGGTCTGTGTAAACTACTCATGCTTAATCGGAAGGGCAATAGAGTTGATGTAGAAGCCCTCTGTGATCGAATCCCCCTCCGGCAGGGTGCCGGAAAAGGTCCCTAGATGGTATCTCACGTATACACAAGGTTGCGGTGGTGGAAAAGTGTTTTCGTGAATGCCTCTGGTGGTTTGGGATATATGGGAATATATAGGTGAAAGAATTAGGTCAGGAGGGTCACGGGGTGGCCACAAGGGTGGGGGCGCTCCCTACCCCCTGGGCATGCCCTCCATCCTCATGGCTGCCTCGTGGCTCCTATGACTTCATCTCCAAGTCCCCTTGTTGTCTTCTGGTCCAAGAAAAACCATTGCGAAGGTTTCATTCCATTTGAACTCCGTTTGGTATTCCTTTTCTGCGAAACTCAAAAATAAGGAAAAAAATAGGAACTGGCACTGGGCTCTAGGTTAATAGGTTACTCCCAAAAATAATATAAAATATCATATTAATGCATATAAAACATCCAAAACAGATAATATAATAGCATGGGACAATCAAAAATTATAGATACGTTGGAGACGTATCAAGCATCCCCAAGCTTAATTTCTTCTCGTCCTCGAGTAGGTAAATGATAAAAATAGAATTTTTGATGTGGAATGCTACCTAACATATTTATCCATGTATTTTTCTTTATTGTGGCATGAATGTTAAGATAGGTGGTTGTGGAATAGAATATGGTGGTTGTGGAGAAGATAAAAAGAGGGAGATAGTCTCACATCAACTAGGCGTATCAATAGGCTATGGAGATGCCCATCAATAGTTATCAATGTGAGTGAGTAGGGATTGCCATGTACTGGATGCACTAGAGCTATAAGTGTATGAAAGCTCAAAAAAGAAACTAAGTGGGTGTACATCCAACTTGCTTGCTCACGAAGACCTAGGGAAATTTGAGGAAGCCCATCGTTGGAATATACAAGCCAAGTTCTATAATGAAAAATTCCCACTAGTATAAGAAAGTGACAAAATAGGAGACTCTCTATAATGAAGATCATGGTGCTACTTTGAAGCACAAGTGGGGAAAAAGGATAGTAACATTTCCCCTTCTCTCTTTTGTTCTCACTTTTTTATTTGGGCCTTTCTCTCTCTTTTTTATGGCATATTTTTTTATTTGGGTCTTTCTCTACATTGAAGTTTATGAAAGCTCAAAAAGAAAAACTAAGTGGGTGTGCATCCAACTTGCTTGCTCATGAAGACCTAGGGAGATTTGAGTAAGACCATGGTTGGAATATACAAGCCAAGTTCTATAATGAAAATTTTCCACTAGTATATGAAAGTGACAAAATAGGAGACTCTCTATCATGAAGACCATGGTGCTACATTGAAGCACATGTGTGGAAAAAGGATAATACCATTGCCCCTTCTCTCTCTTTCTCTCATTTTTTTGTTTGGCTTCTTTGGCCTCCTTTTTTATTTCCTCACATGGGGCAATGCTCTAATAATGATGATCATCACATTTCTATTTACTTACAACTCAAAAAAATTACAACTCGGTACTTAGAACAAAAATATGACTCTATATGAATGCCTCCGACGGTGTACCAGGATGTGCAATGAATCAAGAGTGACATGTACGAAAGAATTATGAAAGGTGGATTTTCCACAAATACATGATCATGCAAAGCAATATGACAATGATGAAGTTTATGAAAACTAACATTTCCCCTTCTCTCTTTTGTTCTCACTTTTTTATTTGGGCCTTTCTCTCTCTTTTTTATGGCATATTTTTTTATTTGGGTCTTTCTCTACATTGAAGTTTATGAAAGCTCAAAAAGAAAAACTAAGTGGGTGTGCATCCAACTTGCTTGCTCATGAAGACCTAGGGAGATTTGAGTAAGACCATGGTTGGAATATACAAGCCAAGTTCTATAATGAAAATTTTCCACTAGTATATGAAAGTGACAAAATAGGAGACTCTCTATCATGAAGACCATGGTGCTACATTGAAGCACATGTGTGGAAAAAGGATAGTACCATTGCCCCTTCTCTCTCTTTCTCTCATTTTTTTGTTTGGCTTATTTGGCCTCCTTTTTTATTTCCTCACATGGGGCAATGCTCTAATAATGATGATCATCACATTTCTATTTACTTACAACTCAAAAAAATTACAACTCGGTACTTAGAACAAAAATATGACTCTATATGAATGCCTCCGGCGGTGTACCAGGATGTGCAATGAATCAAGAGTGACATGTACGAAAGAATTATGAAAGGTGGATTTTCCACAAATACGATGTCAACTACATGATCATGCAAAGCAATATGACAATGATGAAGCGTGTCATAATAAACAGAACGGTGGAAAGTTGCATGGCAATATATCTCGGAATGGCTATGGAAATGCCATAATAGGTAGGTATGCTGGCTATTTTGAGGAAGGTATATGGTGGGCGTATGGTACAGGAGAAAGTTGCGCGGCACAAGAGAGGCTAGCAATGGTGGAAGGGTGAGAGTGTGTATAATCCATGGACTCAACAATAGTCATAAAGAACTCACATACTTATTGCAAAAATCTTTTAGTCATTGAAACCAAGCACTACGCGCATGCTCCTAGGGGAAGGGTTGGTAGGAGTTAACCATCGCACGATCCCGGCCTCCACACAAAGGATGACAATCAATAAATACCTCATGCTCCTACTTCGTTACATAATAATTCACCATATGTGCATGCTACGGGAATCACAAACCTCCACACAAGTATTTCTCAAATTCACAATTACTCCACTAGCATGACTCTAATATCATCATCTTCATATCTCAAAACAATCATAAAGAATCAAACTTCTCATAGTATTCAATGCACTTTATATGAAAGTTTTATTATATCCCTCTTGGATGCCTATCATATTAGGACTAATTTTATAACCAAAGAAAATTAACATGCTGTTTAATGAGACTCTCAAAATAATATAAGTGAAGCATGAGATTTCATCAATTTCTATAAAATAAAACCACTGTCGTGCTCTAAAAAGATATAAGTGAAGCACTAGAGCAAAATTGCCTATCTCAAAAGATATAAGTGAAGCCCATAGAGTATTCTAATAAATCACGATTCATATGTGTCCCTGTCAAAAGGTGTGTACAGCAAGGATGATTGTGGCAAACTAAATAGCAAAGACTCAAATCATTAAAGACACTCCACGCAAAACACATATCATGTGGTGAATAGAAATATAGCCTCAAGTAAAATTACCGATAGACGAAGACGAAAGAGGGGATGCCTTCTGGGGCATCCCCAAGCTTAGGCTCTTGGTTGTCCTTGAATATTACCTTGGGAAGCCTTGGGAATCCCCAAGCTTAGGCTCTTGCCACTCCTTATTCCATAGTACATCAAATCCTTACCCAAAACTTGTAAACTTCACAACACAAAACTCAACAGAAAATCTCATAAGCTCCGTTAGTACAAGAAAATAAATCACCACTTTACGGTACTATTGTGAACTCATTATTTATTTATATTGGTGTAATATGTACTGTCTTACAACTTTTTCGTGGTTCAT
>NC_041381.1:120597724-120610445 GCF_002162155.2 Triticum dicoccoides
CCGATACTACCCATAGATTCATCAAAATAAGCAAACAACACATAGGAAATAGAATCTGTCAAAAACAAAACAATCTGTGGCAATCTGTAACTCTCGAATACTTCTGTAACTCCAAAAATTCTGCAAAATTAGGACAACCTGGGATATTTGTGTACCAATCCAGTGCAAAAAGAATCAGATCAAAAACACGCTTATGTGAATTATGAAAATTATTTTCCTGGGCGCAAATTTTTTTGTTTCTCGGCAAGATTAAAACAACTATCACCATAAGCCATTCCAAAGTTCTTACTTGGCACAAACACTAACTAAAACACAAAACCACATCTAACCAGAGGCTAGATGAATTATTCAAAGCAAAACAAGAACAAAAAGCAAGAGCAAAAATAAAATTTGGTTGCCTCCCAACAAGTGCTATTGTTTAACGCTCTTAGCTAGGCATAAAACACAAATAGATCTTGGTATTATCATCTTTTGTATGCAATCCATAAGTGGCTCTCATAATAGATTCATATGGCAATTTAATTTTCCTTTTAGGAAAGTGTTCCATGCCCTTCCTTAACATAAATTGAAATCTAATGTTTCCTTCTTTCATATCAATAATTGCACAAATCGTTCTAAGGAAAGGTCTACCAAGAATAATAGGAAATGTAGGATTGCAATCTCTATCAAGAACAATGAAATCTACGGGCACATAATTCCTATTTGCAATAATAAGAACATCATTAATCCTTCCCATAGGTTTCTTAATAGTGGAATCAGCAAGATGCAAATTTAAAGAACAATCATCAAATACACGGAAACCCAACACATCACAAAGTTTTTGGAATTGTGGAAACGCTAGCACCCAAATCACACAAAGCATGCTAATCATAATATTTAATCTTAATCTTAATAGTAGGTTCCCACTCATCATAAAGTTTTCTAGGGATAGAAACCTCCAATTCAAGCTTTTCTTCAGAAGATTGCATCATAGCATCAATGATATGTTTGGTAAAAGCTTTGTTTTGATTATAAGCATGAGGAGAATTCAACATGGATTGCAACAAGGAAATACAATCTATTAAAGAACAATTATAATAATTAAATTCCTTCCAAAAGAGTGGGTTCATTGCTACTTAAAGTTTTCTCCAATCCCACTTTTATCAATTTTTACATAAAGATCTACAAACTCCGAATCATTGGGACACCATTTAACTAAAGTTGAATTATTTCCAGTCCCATCTTTATCAAGATTTATATTAGAAAACAAAGATTCAATAGGAGTCACATCAATCACTTTAAGATCTTCATCATTATTCAAAGCCTCTGGTTTAGCGACCATCTTATTTACTAACGTAGCTTGTTTATCGGAAATTTGACCTACTAAAATTTGAAGGTGAGCAAACTGAGATTTCAAACTACAAAATTCCTTAGACATGTCATCGAGCTCTTTATTCATGTACTCCATAAAACTTTTCTGCTCCTTAAGCTCGTTTCTAAAGAAACTATTGTGCTCAAATTGTAAAGACATGAAGCTCCTAACATTATTTTCAATTCCCTCCAACCTCCTAAAGTGAGGATCAACATTTTTTGGTTGGGACATAAAGGCAAGCAGGCACACCAACACACGAGCACACAAAAAGCAAGTGAACAAGACGAACGGTAGAGGGGCGAAGAAAAGGCAAATCTTTTTGAAAATCATTTTAGAAGTGGAGGAGAGGAAAACGAGAGGCAAATGGCGAATAATGTAATGCAAATGATGGGAGTTTATGATGGGTGCTTGGTATGTCTTGACTTGGTGTAGATCTCCCTGGCAACGTGCCAGAAATTCTTCCTGCTATGTCTTGAGCTTGCATTGGTTTTTCCCTTGAAGAGGAAAGGGTGATGCAGCAAAGTAGAGATAAGTACTTCCCTTAGTTTAAAAACCAAGGTATCAATCTAGTAGGAGACAACACACAACATTGAATACCTGCACAAACAATCAAACAAACTTGCACCCAACGTGATAAAGGGGTTGTCAATCCCTTCACGGTTACTTGCAAAAGTGAGATCTGATAGAGATAGATAAACGGTAAAGTAAATATTTTTGGCAATGATCATGAAAATAGGCGATAAAGTAATTATGATGATATCTAAGGCAATGATCATGAAAATAGGCATCACATCCGTGTCAAGTAGACCGAAATGATTCTGCATCTACTACTATTACTCCACACATCGACCGACTCCTGCCTACATCTAGAGTATTAAGTTCATGAAGAACAGAGTAACGCATTAAGTAAGATGACATGATGTAGAGGAATTAACTCAAACAATATGATGAAAACCCCATTGAGGGAGTCCTGGATTAGGGGGTGTCCGGATGGCCGGACTATGACCTTTGGCCGGCCTCCCAGACTATGAAGATACAAGATTGAAGACTTCATACTGTGTCCGGATAGGACTTTCCTTGGCGTGGAAGGCAAGCTTGGCGATTTGATATGAAGATCTCCTCCCATTGTAACCGACTCTGTGTAACCCTAGCTGAGGGAGTCCCAGATTAGGGGGTGTCCGGATAGCCGGACTACCATCATTGGCCGAACTATCATCGGCCGGACTATCATCATCGACCGGACTCCAAGACTATGAAGTTACAAGATTGAACACTTCGTCCCGTGTCCGGATGGGACTTTCCTTGGTGTGGAAGGCAAGCTTGGCAATACAGATATGTAGATCTCCTACCATTGTAACCGACTCTATGTAACCCTAGCCCTCTCCGGTGTCTATATAAACCGGATGGCTCTAGTCCGTAGAACAACAACAACCATTACAATCATACCATAGGCTAGCTTCTAGGGTTTAGCCTCCTTGATCTCGTGGTAGATCCACTCTTGTAAACATCTACAATATCAATATCAATCAAGCAGGACGTAGAGTTTTACCTCCATCAAGAGGGCCCGAACCTGGGTAAAACATCGTGTCCCTTGTCTCCTGTTACCATCCGCCTAGACGCACAGTTCGGGACCCCCTACCCGAGATCCGCCGGTTTTGACACCGACATTGGTGCTTTCATTGAGAGTTCCTCTGTAACGTCACCGATGGGAAGGATGCCGCCTCCCGTCTTCAAGGACGGTATTTTCGCCAAAGGAGCCTTGGCCGCCGGCCAAACTATCCGGCTAGGTGGTTTTCTTATGACCGGCTGTCCGGCCACCGCTTCGACAATGACCTCTCAAGTCGTCAAAAGCAATCTTCACGTTAGCTCGGAATTCGCCAAGCGGCTGGATCCAATAGAGCTCTAGTCCGTAAACAAGCTCTTGGATCGCATCGCCGCCCTGGGAGTCACTACAGACTACAATCAGATTGGGCTTAAAACCGATCTGAGAGAGATTAACTCTCCCCAGGTCACCCACCACGTTGCAGTGGTAGAGGAACAATGCGGCGACTCTTCTCCTCTATTGAAAACTAGTCATGTCCGGGCTCCCGAACCCCCCATGCCGGATTCCCGCGGAGGGACGGACTTCGATCAAGCACTGAACTTAAAGTCAGGCATCGGACCAGACTCGTTGGACAACATCCAGCAATCCAAGCTTCCAAATTTGGAAAGTTCTCGGCCTTCGAGCCTTGAGATGGGTAGGGTTCCGGACTTAATTCCACCCACCCGCCCAGACATATGCGGTCTATCTCTAATCCGGCAAGAGCCCGCTGAGACAGTACATCACTACTGGGCCAGATTCCTCCTGGTTATGGACAGGATAAAGGACTGTCGAGAGGAAAACGCAATCTCAATTTTTTGCAATAATTGCACAGACGAGGGAATCTTGAACGCCGTCAGCCGTCGTGAAATTACACGCTTCGCTGACCTGGCGTCCATAGTACGAAAGTACTGTGCGATGGAGAGTTTCCAGACAACCGAAAATAAGTTTTGGGACAATCCGGCCCTGAATACAACCCTAGTCCGCAACAAAAGGGTGCATTACACTCAGGCACCAGATACAAAAACCAAAAAGCAAAAAACCCATAAAGGGCACAGAACCGTACTGGAGGGATGGCTTAGCGGACCCTGTAAAATTCACAGTACATAGGGCGCCATCCCAACACATAGCCTTCGAGCATGTTGGATATTACGGCAGGTGGCCAAAAGTGGCGAGGAGCTTCTAGCCCCGGAAAACCACTCCAACAATACCGGTACGTTATCAACAGTCTTCGAGACTTTCGCATCAAATAATATACGGAAACAAACAATCCGCAGCCTCGCCGAAGTCTACCAAGTAGCAACAACAAATCCATGGAGCGACACAGCCATCACCTTCAACACCAGCGACGAACCTAAATTCCGAACAGCCCAAGCACCAGCCGCAGTGGTACTTAGTCCAATAGTGGACGGCTTTCGACTTACAAAGGTCCTCATGGATGGCGGGAGCGGATTAAACCTCATCTACGAGGAAACTCTTCAAAAAATGGAAATAGACTGGAGCCGCATTGAGTGAAGAAGCACAACCTTCAGAGGAATAATCCCTAGCTGGGAAGCACGCTGCACCGGAAAAATCACAATCGATGTGGTGTTCGGCTCGCCGGACAATTACAGATCCGAAGAAGTCACGTTCCAAGTGGCCCCGTTCAACAGCGGATATCACGCTATATTAGGACGAGAGGCATTCACAATTTTTCAAGCCGTACCCCATACGGGTACATGAAGCTCAAAATGCCTGGGCCCGGCGGGATAATCACTCTCGTTAGTGATCCGGACATAGCACTCCGCGCCGAAAACAAAACAGCCGCATTAGCCCTGGAGGCACTATCAGAAGCCCTAGCGGCAGAGGAACTCACTGCGCTGCGCGCTACGGTGCACAGAGACGACGTGATACTCGATAAGAGATCCAAGTCCACCTCCTTTAAACCAGCGGACGAAATTATAAAATTCCAGGTCCACCCAACGGACCCGACAAAGACGGCCTCCATCGGGGCACAGTTGAACCCTGATGTAGACGCCGCGCTGTGAGAATTCCTTCGGGAAAATTGGTACATTTTCGCCTGGCATCCTTCAGATATGCCAGGAATCCCTCGCAGGTTGGCAGAGCATAGCCTAAACATCCTAAAAGGGTTCAAGCCAGTCAAACAGGCTCTCCGCCGATTTTCCGAACCCAAAAGACAGGCAATGGGAGAAGAACTAGCCAAACTATTGGAAGCCGGATTCATCAGAGACATCAAACATCCGGATTGGCTAGCAAACCTGGTAATGGTACCAAAGAAGGACAGATCCTGGCGCCTATGTGTCGATTTCAAAGACCTAAATAAAGCCTGCCCAAAGGACCCCTTCCCCCTCCCCCGCATCGACCAAATCATCGATGCCACTGCAGGGCACGATTCATTGTGCTTCCTGGACGCATACTCCGGCTATCATCAAATCAAGATGGCAGAAGCGGATCAAGCCGCAACGGCGTTCATTACTCCATATGGACCATTCTGCTTCAACATGATGCCCTTCAGACTTAAGAACGCCGGCGCAACATATCAGCGCATGATTCAGACATGTCTGGCTACCCAGATCGGCAAAATAGTAGAGGCATACGTAGACGACGTAGTCGTCAAAACCAAACACGTCGAAACTCTAGTAGATGACTTGAGGGTCACATTCGACAACCTCCGAGCCTATGACATCAAGCTGAATCCGGAAAAATGCGTTTTCGGTGTACCAGCCGGAAAGCTCTTGGGCTTCATTGTATCCGGGAGAGGAATTGAAGCAAATCCGGCCAAAATCCGAGCCCTATCACAGTTGGATATTCCAAAAAACCTCAAACAGATCCAGAAATTGACTGGATGCGTGGCGGCTCTCAGCCGCTTTATCTCCCGCCTAGGAGAAAAGGCATTGCCCCTCTATCGCCTCCTCAGGCACACCGAACACTTCGAGTGGACGGATGCTGCCACCGCCGGACTCGAAGAAATAAAGGCCATATTGGCAACGAATCCGGTCCTGGCTGCGCCCAACCTGGGCGAACCTATGTTGTTATACATCGCGGCAACACATCAAGTAGTAAGCGCGGTGCTCGTCGTAGAACGAGAGACAGAAGGGCATAAATTCCCTCTTCAAAAACTAGTGTACTACGTATCCACTGTTTTAACCCCCTGCAAGTCCCGTTACCCGCGCTATCAAAAGATAGCATATGCGGTGTTCATGGCATCCCGGAAGCTCCGACACTACTTTCAAGAGTGTTCGGTAATAGTGGCCTCCGAAGTACCCCTAAATGACATTATAAATAACCGCGACGCAACGGGCAGGATTGCAAAATGGGCCATTGAGCTCTTACCATTCGATATAACTTACAAACCCCGGCGAGCTATAAAGTCGCAAGTTTTGGCTGACTTTGTCGCTGAGTGGACTGAAGCCGAACTCCCTAAAGAGTACGGCGCATACTCCAATTGGATTATGCATTTCGACGGCTCCAAAATGTTAGCCGGATTGGGGGCTAGCATCGTACTAACGTCCCCAACCGGGGACAGAGTCCAATACATACTTCAGATAATGTACACGGACTCCAACAATGCAGCCGAATACGAGGCCCTCTTACATGGCCTCCGGATGGCAATCTCCATGGGCATCCAACGCCTAGAGGTGCGCGGGGACTCAAACCTCGCAATATCCCAAGTAAATGGAGACTTTGACGCCAAGGATCCAAAAATGGCAGCCTATCGCAACGCTGTCCTTAAAATGTCAGCTCGGTTCGAAGGACTTGAATTCCACCACGTAGCCAGAGATAATAACCAAGCGGCCGACGTATTGGCACGCATCGGCGCAAAACGTGACGCTGTCCCTCCAAATATCTTCCTGGAACGGCTGTTCAAGCCATCCGTACTATGGGAAGCGGAGTCCGGAAATAACAAACCGGAGGCGGCCGCAGAGCAATCTGACATAACCGGCGATCCAGCCGACGAACCAACACCCTTAGCTCACGACATAATGGCAGTAATCGCCCCATGGACAGAGCCGTTCCTAGCCTACTTGCTTAGGCAGGAACTCCCCAAAGACCATAATGAGGCCCGCTGCCTAGTCCGGCGATCTAAAGCCTACAAGGTCCATGAGGGAGAACTCTATAAGAAAAGCACAACCGGAGTCCTTCAAAGGTGTATCTCCGAAGAGGAAGGGCGAGACCTTCTGGCTGAAATTCACGCCGGACTAGGCGGACACCACGCTGCAGCCCGGGCCCTTGTAGGAAAGGCATTCCGTACAGGATTTTATTGGCCGACGGCCCGGGCAGCTGCTCAGGACTTAGTCCAAAGATGCGTCGGTTGTCAGCTCTTTGCTAATCAGAGCCACATGCCACCCACCGCCCTCAAAACTATACCCATTACCTGGCCGTTCGCGGTCTGGGGGCTTGACATGGTTGGACCACTTAAAGGGGGAACCCACAAGCAAAGGTACCTATTGGTCATGGTGGATAAATTCACCAAATGGATAGAGGCCAAGCCAGTTAAAACGGCAGAGTCCGAACCAGTGATAGACTTTATATCCGGGGTAGTACACCGTTATGGTGTCCCCCACAGCATCATCACCGATAACGGCACGAACTTCACGGCCGATGAGGTTAAATCATGGTGCAAAAATATGGGCATCAAGCTCGATTACGCTTCAGTCTATCACCCTCAAACCAACGGTCAAGTGGAACGAGCAAATGGTCTAATAATGAGCGGCATCAAACCCAGACTAGTGCGGTCCCTTACGAAATCTGGCACGCACTGGGTAGAGGAGCTCGACTCCGTACTCTTGGGGCTGCGGACAACGCCTAACCGTACTACTGGATTCACACCATTTTTTATGGTATACGGCGCAGAAGCAGTTTTGCCCTGCGACATCATTCATGACTCACCTCGAGTGCGCATGTACGAAGAAAGAGAAGCCGAGTTGGATCGGCAGGACAGCTTGGACGCATTGGAGGAAGAACGCGACGTCGCCAAGGCTCGTTCCGCATTCTATCAGCAGTAGGCTCGAAGATACCAAAGCAGAGAAGTACAAGCCAAGACTTACAACATTGGCGAACTGGTTCTACGCCTGCCGAACAAGAAAAAGGACAAGCTCAAGCCCAAATGGGAAGGCCCCTTCATCATCGATAAAGTCTTGACCGGCGGAGCGTACCGTCTACGAAATGCGTCGGATAACCGACTCGAGCCGAACCCATGGAACGCAGCCCGCCTCCGAAGATTCTATGCCTAGCGCCGGACTAAGAGTTCGTCCCTCTCCCCCCGTCCAAATTTTTTTTTACTTCAGCTGACTTTTGTTTATCTTTTTCTTCTCAACCCTATTCATCAAAGCCTTAAAAGGTCTACTTGCGCATCGTTCGCGGGCAATTGATGTGCTATCCGCACTCATTATACCTGGGGGCTTCTTTACCAGAAGCTTAATTATAAGGGCTTCATGCCCAGTACATGTGTCAAGCCTCCACATGTACCTTTTATTCACCATTATATGCATCGATATGACTTAAGTTTTGGCCAAGCTGGGTTGCCTGGCTCCTGTGCTTACCCCTACATTCCCGATTGTTCGGCTAGGAGGTAAAGGGAGCACCTCTGCGATTGTTACTGTCGGGTCAGCCGGATGTGTACCTCAGACTGGGTGAAGCCAAAAGCTAGCGTTCTTAAGCGAATATTCGGTCGGTGACTTAAAAGATGATTTTTTTATCTACTTATTTATCTGCCCCCAGATGTTTTTCTGCTTTTTTCGTAGTCCGGACATGCACTTTAGGGCATGCCACCCCTAGAGGAAAGGAACCCTTAACGGAACTATTCTCCCTGGAAGATGTTTCTTACTACCCATGTAATATAACATAACTAGTTGGGCACTTGTCTGATAAAACACTAATGACCCCTACGCCTGGTCTCCATGCATACCCCGGTTGTTTCATAACCGAGCAGGTATTCGGACACACTCCGGACTCTAGGGTCCCGAGGTCGAAGCGAAAAGGTCGGCAAAGACAAGCGATCTACAATCCGGCTAGAAGGCATTTTACATGTCATTTTATAATACATTGTCAAATGGACTGATTGTATTCTTCCTCAATCCCGTCTAACAGGTTGTCTAATTTACAGTCCTGTTGGGAAAATTTAGCGGCCAACTCTACTTGGCAGTATACTAAACTCACAGGGATCTCCTTCCCATCGGGCCCCACAGGTCCGACTTCGGCCATGTGGTTGGGATCCGCCTTCTTGTACCGCGTCTTTACCATGGCCCAGGCCTCCCTGGCACCTTGGCGGCAGGCCGAAATCTTCCATAAATGGAAGCGCTGCCGCACTCCCTGAAGCTTCTCCGCAAGCTCCCCAAGACCCTCGGGTAAGGAGAAGGCTGGCCATAAAGCCTGGATGACGCCGCTCATTGCCTGCCGAACTCGTTCGATGAGTTGCAACAATTCGGGAAGTTGATCACCCGTTGATACGGGCATCTCCTCCGCAGGACGACCCGTGAGCATACCTGCAGACATATTTTGTCAAATTGACTTCCTCGCCGAACTCTTCTTTTCAAAGGAGTTCGCTCAAGCACTTACTATAGATGCTGCGACGAAGCCGCTGATTCTCCTTAACGGAGCCCGACAGCTCGGCCCGAACGCCTTTCAGCTCTTCTCCGAGCTGGGCATGGGCATCCTGGAGCTTGTTCCTTTCATGCTGCACCTTATGCAGCACCCTCTCGCCGGCCTTTAGTTGGCGCAGAAGTTCTTGCCTGTCCGGATCTTGTCCGGCAGCACCTGCAACGTCATTTTTTAGACTTGCGCAAAGGCCAAACGCTACTTATCTTTCTAAAATAATGCGTTACCAGGAGAGGTCCCTGTGTTTTCTCCTGCGCCAGAGAGTGCGGCCTCAAGTTGGGCCTTGCACTCTTGCAGCTCCTGAGACAGTTGGGTATTCTTCTCGGTAAGATCCTACATTTCATATGATCCTTAAATCAGTTAATATAACTACTTTAAGTCTCGGGGGCTACTGGCATATATAACTACTAAATTCTCTTACCCGTATGTCTTTTACATACTGCTCCGTGGCTCTGGTAAAACCATCTTGAGCAGCACGAAGGTGCGCGTCCCCCGTGTTAAAGGCATTCAACGCCTCGGGGGAGAAGCACGCATCACGAAATACTGTCCGGCGGCGCCTGTGATTCATGGCACTCTCCACCTCAGACTTGGTGGCGGACAGTCTGTCGGCATCCTCCGTCGGAGGAACGTCCGGCTCGCGCCTTGTGCTCGCCTCCCCCTCCAAACCAGGTGCTGGAGCCTGGCTAGTCCGGCGGGCGCTTTTTTCCCTACAAAAGTCATGAGCACTCAAATGCTTCCTAGGAACATTGCTCTAAATAAAGAATTGTGAGCTACACCTTTGCGGCGACGTTTCAGTCCGCGCCGCGCTCCTCTTCCGCCTACTGGTCCGAACTGGCCTTTGTTGGTCAGCCACCGCGGGCTCGGCTTCTCGCCCTAGGGGCGCCTCCTGCACAGCGCCATCATATACGGTGGTCAGAAATAAGCAAGGAAGGAATGACGGTGTCAGGACTTCGGTCGCGATCACCTGGGAAGCTGGATATAGTCCGGGATAGTCGGCCATGATGGCGACTAAAGCATTATCCATGCTGAGCTGGTGGAACACCCCGTCGATTAGCTCCACCTTTATGTCCGGATCCTCTTCGGAGGCCGGATCCCGGGATCTCTCTATATCCTCGGGTTGTGGAGCTGGACTTAGCATGTCCTCCACGATCCGGCGCAGAACCTGTGTCGAAAGAAGAACACAATATAAGAAACTTAAGTTTCAAAAAGCATGGGTCGGGCACGCAGAGTGTTCGCTTACCCAAGACCGGGGATTATTCATGGAGAACCCATTTAACGGGTTCGTCCGAAGGAAATCCTCCTTCTCCCCCTTATACAGGCCGGACAGGATCGTCACCAGGTCTTCGACCGAATCCGGCCTTTTGCGGCCATGACGGGTGGCATCGTCCTCCCCGTTGAAATCCCAGATGGGGTGGCCCCTGTATTGTAGTGGCTGCACCCCCCGCATAATGCATGTTGCCATGACTCCAATCATGGTCAACCCAGAATGGCCCAGTAACCTTATTCGGCCCATCAAATAATGGACGCTCTTGTCTTCCTCCAGTTGGGGGCTCTGCGGACGCCAACTAAGGTGTTTCTTCAGAGGAGTGTTGCTGAACTCCGGGAGGCCGATCCAAACAGGGTCCGGCAGCGGAGCGTCTTCTATATAAAACCATTCCGAAGGCCAGTCTTCGGACGCCTTCTTAGGGGTTCCGGATGGATATCCGGTCCCGGCAATGCGCCATATTTCGGCGCCGCCCACTTGATATATGGACCCCTCATGAGAGCGGTGTACAAGGCAGAACAACCTCTTCCACAGTGCGAAATGGGGCTCGACGCCCAGGAATAGCTCGCAAAGAGCTACGTAACCCGCAATATGCAGGATTGAGGCGGGCGTGAGGTGATGAAGCTGGAGTCCGTAGAACTCCAGGAGCCCGCGGAGGAATGGATGTACAGGAAATCCGAGCCCCCTTATCAGATAGGGGACGAAGCATACCCGCTCCCCTTTGTTGGGACTTGGGGTAGCCTCCGCTTGCTTCCCACCTTTGTAGGTGCCCAGCCCGGCTCGAACCGGAACCATGAAGGCCGGAGGGAGATATCCCCCCGCTTGGAGCTTCACCAGCTCGTTGTGCGGAACAGAGCATCTCCTCCAATCTCCTGGCAAAGTGCTGGGAGCGCGAGAAGAGGAGCCGCGTTGACGGTCCATGATGAAATGGATTCTCGGTCGAAAGCGCTCCGATGAGTATTTGCGGGAGGAAGATGGTGATTTGGATCTGGATTCTTGCCCCCCTTATAGGCAGATTATTCGCACAACTAGGGGGTAAAACATAAAAGATACCCTGGCTTTTCATATTCGCGCGACGCGTGGAAGGAGGCCATTATTGGGCGTGGAAGCCAAGACGCGCAACATTGATGAGGAAGCCGGACACTGTTCGGCAGGTACGTAGAACTTGAAGGAGAACCCACCTTGCAACGCCGAAGACTACACACATGTTGGACTTATCGTCATTAAAGCCTGGTTCGGGGGCTACTGAGGGAGTCCCGGATTAGGGGGTGTCCGGATAGCCGGACTACCATCATCGGCCGAACTATCATCGACCGGACTATCATCATCGACCGGACTCCAAGACTATGAAGATACAAGATTGAAGACTTCGTCCCGTGTCCGGATGGGACTTTCCTTGGCGTGGAAGGCAAGCTTGGCGATACGGATACATAGATCTCCTACCATTGTGACCGACTCTATGTAACCCTAGACCTCTCCGGTGTCTATATAAACCGGATGGCTCTAGTCCATAGAACAACAACAACCATTACAATCATACCATAGGCTAGCTTCTAGGGTTTAGCCTCTTTGATCTCGTGGTAGATCCACTCTTGTAAACATCTACAATATCAATATAAATCAAGCAGGACGTAGGGTTTTACCTCCATTAAGAGGGCCCGAACCTGGGTAAAACATAGTGTCCCTTGTCTCCTATTACCATCCGCCTAGACGCACAGTTCGGGACCCCCTACCCGAGATCCACCGGTTTTGACATCGACACTAGCCCTCTCCGGTGTCTATATAAACCGGAGAGTTTTAGTCCATAGGACGAACAACAATCATACCATAGGCTAGCTTCTAGGGTTTAGCCTCTCTGATCTCGTGGTAGATCAACTCTTGTACTACCCATATCATCAATATTAATCAAGCAGGAGTAGGGTTTTACCTC
>NC_041381.1:120610906-120678480 GCF_002162155.2 Triticum dicoccoides
AGATCTCCTCCCATTGTAACCGACTTTGTGTAACCCTAGCCCTCTCCGGTGTCTATATAAACCGGAGAGTTTTAGTCCATAGGACGAACAACAATCATACCATAGGCTAGCTTCTAGGGTTTAGCCTCTCTGATCTCGTGGTAGATCAACTCTTGTACTACCCATATCATCAATATTAATCAAGCAGGAGTAGGGTTTTACCTCCATCGAGAGGGCCCGAACCTGGGTAAAAACATCGTGTCCCTTGTCTCTTGTTACCATCCGCCTAGATGCACAGTTCGGGACCCCCTACCCAAGATCCGCCGGTTTTGACACCGACATTGGTGCTTTCATTGAGAGTTCCTCTGTGTCGTCACCTTTAGGCCCGATGGCTTCTTCGATCATCAACCACGACGCGGTCCAGGGTGAGACTTTTCTTCCCGGACAGATCTTCGTATTCGGCGGCTTCACACTGCGGGCCAATTCGCTTGGCCATCTGGAGCAGATCGAAAGCTACGCCCCTGGCCATCAGGTCAGATTTGGAAGCTTAAACTACACGGCCGACATCCGCGGGGACTTGATCTTCGACGGATTCGAGCCACGGTCGAGCGCGCCGCACTGTCACGATGGGCATGATCTAGCTCTGCCGCCGGACAGCACCCATAGCGCCGCTCAGGTGTCCGCTCCGACCCTTAGCTCGGAGCCGACCACGCCAGTCGGGGACGGACGGTTGGACGCCGCCCCAGGAGCCGCAATTTCTACGGCGATCGAGTCGAATACCGGCCTAGTCCTTTGTGAGGCCTGCGACTCCAAGGTGCCGGACTCCTTTCCGGACTCCGAATCTTCCGCACCCCCTCTGATCGAACCCAATTGGGCTTCGATCATGGAGTTCACCGCCGCGGACGTCTTTCAGTACTCGCCCTTTGGCGACATCCTGAATTCACTAAAGTCTCTCTCTTTGTCAGGAGAGCGCTGGCCAGACTACGGTCAGCGAGGTTGGGATGCGGACGAGGAAGAAATTCAAAACCCACCCACCACCCACTTTGTAGCCACTGTCGACGATCTAACCGACATGCTCGACTTTGACTCCAAAGGCATCGACAGTATCGACGCTGACGAAGGAGACAATCAAGAACCAGCGCCTATAGAGCACCGGACAATCACCTCATCACACAATGTATGCATGGTGGACACATCTAAAAGAAGCAACGACGAGGATCAAAAGGGCGCAACCAGGGATCGTTCCCATGAAAAACAATCAAAGCGGCGGCGTAAGCGCCGTGCCAAGCCCCACCTCGACAAGGACCTAGCCATAGAGTAGGGTGAATCAACGGAAGATGAACATGCCATCGAGCAACAGTTCAAATAGGGCAGACAAACCAAACAATCCGTCCCCGGCGAAAATGATAGTCCGGACGACCTCACACCGGATAAGTCGCTAGAACAGAAGAACCTCCACCAAAGGCTCGTCGCCACTGCGCGCAGCCTGAAAAATCAGAAGCGGAAGCTCAAAACAGCGGAAGATGCACCCAGAATCAGATGGGGCAAAGTACTCAATACCACACACAAGTACGGCAACAGTCATCATGCAAAGAGCTATCCGAAGCGGAAATTACTACTGGAATTTGATGAAGAGGCCTTAGAGCCCCCACAGTCAAAAAACAATGAGGCCACCAGGTCGGATAGACGACCCCACGATCGACATCAAGCGACAAAGGACGCCGCACTCATCCCGGCACGCGATCCGCCCAAGGATTCGCATCAAAACAATGGTCCAACCAGATCCATCTATGGGCCAAGAAAGCAAGCTCTAGTAAGCAATGCGACGCAAAAATATCCGAACATCGCGGCACACCTAATTACAGGGGCGCTGCACATCCCCTATGTTTCACCGATGAGGTACTGGACCATGAATTTCCAGCGGGATTCAACCCCGTAAACATAGAGGCATACGACGGAACAACAGACCTCAGAGTCTGGATTGAGGATTATATCCTCCACATACACATGGCTAGAGGAGATAACCTTCACGGCATAAAATACTTACCCCTTAAGCTCAAAGGGCCAGCCCGGCATTGGCTTAAAAGCCTGCCCGAAAACACCATAGGAAGTTGGGAAGAGCTCGAGGATGCTTTCCGGGCAAATTTTCAAGGGACCTATGTCCGACCTCCGGATGCAGACGATCTGAGTCATATAACTCAACAACCTGGAGAGTCGGCCCGGAAACTCTGGAACAGATTTCTTACGAAAAAGAATCAGATAGTTGACTGTCCGGACGCCGAAGCCCTAGTAGCTTTCAAACATAGCGTCCGAGACGAATGGCTCGCCAGACACCTCGGCCAAGAAAATCCAAGAACAATGGCCGCATTGACAAGCCTCATGACCCGCTTTTGCGCAGGAGAGGATAGCTCGTTGGCAAGAAGCAGCACCAGCGACCCAAGTACATCCGAACTCAGAGATGGAAAGGGGAAACCATGCCGTAACAAAGAACAGCGCTGGACCAAGGATAACAGCCCAATGAGCACGGCAGTCAATGCCGGATTCAAAAGCTCTCAGCAAAATCAGAAAAAGCCGCCCCCCAAAGATGACTGGGACGAGCTATCTAACCTCAACAAAATCTTGGACAAAATATGTTAAATCCACAGTACTCCCGGGAGACCTGCAAACCACACCCACAGATATTGTTGGGTCTTCAAGCAGTCCGGCAAACTCAACGCCGAACACAAGGGGCTCGACACACCAAGCGAGGACGACGACGCACCCCACAAGCAGAACACCGGAGAACAAAAGAAGTTCCCACAAGAAGTCAAAACAGTAAATTCACTTTAGGTGACAAAACGGAAAAACAGAATGGCGCCTACGAAGATACACGCCATACGGCATGCCCCAGAGGAGCCCCGCCACTGGTTGTTACAGCTAATCACCTTCGATCATCAGGATTACTCCAGAGGTATCCGGAACGCAGGCTGGACTGCCTTGGTCTTGGATCCGATTATTGACGAACTCCAATTTACACAAGTACTAATGGATGGCGGCAGTGACCTAAACCTGTTATATCAGGACACAATCCACAAACTGGGGGTAAACCCAGCAATAATTCGCCATGGCAACACTTCCTTTCAAGGAGTCACGCCGGGCCCGGATACCCAGAGTATGGGTTCCCTTTCGTTAGAAGTCATGTTCGGCTCACCCGACAACTTCTGAAGCGAAAAGCTAACCTTCCACATCGCCCCATTCATAAGTCGCTATCAAGCGCTACTGTCGGATTTCGGGTTCCGGCAGACCCTTGAGGTTCGAACACTGGGGTGCACGCGGAGGTTTCGCCTTCTACCTACCTGTTCCTCGCCGAATCGCTAGGATCTAAACTACGAGAAGAACAACACAAGAGACACAGGGTTTATACTAGTTCAGGCCACCATTGTGGTGTAATACCCTACTCCAGTGTGTGGCATGGTGGATTGCCTTTTGGGCTAATGATGAAAAATACAAGGAAGAACGGCCTCGTGAGGGTCTGTTCTTGTGGTGGTGATGTCCCTTTGGAAGGGTTGATTCTAGATGTCTCTCTTCTCTCCAGATTCCTATCCAGATCCCTCTACCCTGTGGGTAGCTAGTCCTATTTATAGGTGAAGGCCCTGGGCCTCTTCCCAAATATTGAGCAGGAAGGGTGCCAACAATTGGCCAATTTGAAGGGGAACATCTAGTGCACTTATCCTGACTAAAGTTGGTGCTCGCCTGTCAAAGGCTCTGGTGGTGACGCCGACTTGGGCTCCATGGTGACCTCCATCCTGCCGTTGGACTGGTATTGGCCTTGTTGCACCGAAATGGATGCCTTTGCTTGATGCTCTCGCCTACGCTTGCTCCCCTTGCACCAAAGAGGAAAGAAGGACACTGCGCGGCTTTCGCCCGTCCGGCGCCCTTGGTCGTCATGGCTTGCGTCATGGGCACCTCGCGAGGTACCCCGCCTTGAACTCTCCGCCTCCTCGTGAGCCAGCCTGATGAGGCCGTGCCTGAGGAAGCTCCTTGTCGTCCGCCCCGCGAGGCTTGGCCCCTCGCGAGGGTCTTAAGCTTGTGTTGATGAAGATGGGCCGTGCTGGGCCCCCTTTGAGCCTCGCCGTAGGCCGCAGGCAGGCAAGTCTGGGGACCCTCGTTCCCAGAACACCGACAGTAGCCCCCGGGCCCAAGGTGCGCCCGGACTTGGCCGAGCAGAGAGGCGAAAGGGCAAGTACGAAGCGTCGCAGGCCCTAGAAGCCTGCGGCCTTAGGCGCCGCATGGCGGTTGATTGGATGTGGGCGCCTCCACTTCCCCACGACGCCTTGGCAACCGCACAGATTCGACAAGTCCCTACACGCGAAACGAGTCATAATTACCTGCGGTCGCGGAAGCCGACGGTTGGCCTCCCCTGGATTTAAGTACGGCATGCCGCGTGCCCTTCCAGTTCATCAACTCTTGCTTCTCCATCTTCCTCATGGCCCCGCCAAGGAGGCTCTCGACCGCAGAGAAGGGGAAGGCTCGCCAGGCCAAGCCTGCCTCTCCTCCACCCAAGCACGGTCACGGCCGCCCTCGCAAGCACCCCGTGGCCTCCGCGGCGGTTCTCCGTGACCGCGGAGGTGATTTCCCGTGTGGCGACGGGCGGCCGGCCGCGACCTGGGGGCGTGCCTCGGCCATGCGGCCCCCGAGGCCGCGCTCTCACATTGCGGAGGTGCTGCCGGAGTTTGTTGTGTGGGCAGCGGAGCCGGCCAGCGCCCGGCTTCAGCTCCCTCGCTTCCTCCTAGGTGAGCTCCTGGCTGGCGCCCCGGGCGGCCTCTAGCTCCAGGCAGACGGCTGCTGCAGCCAGGCCTCGTGGGCTTTGCTGGAGGTCTTCGCGTTCGGGAGCCTGGCCCTGACCCGCGGCTGGCAGACGTTTGCCCGCGCGCGAGACCTGAGCCACCGGTGCACCCTGCACTACAAGTTCAACGGCGACGCCACCCTCTACGTGAGGGTGTTTGGGGAAGATGGTCGTCGCGCTGGGTGCTTCCCTGAAGACGACGGCCACGGCCGGGGACCCAGGCCCGGCGAGGATGGAGAGGGCAGCGAGCGCGCGGCTGGTGGCGCCTAGGATTCCTCAAGCTTCACTGGTTCCTGTTCGGGTAGCGACTCTTCTAGTAGCGGCCGCGGTCTGCCTCCGCGCCGTCGTGCCTGCTTGGAGGGCGGTAGCAGGTCCGCCCGCCGTCGCACCCTGGTGAAGCGCGAGAGGGAGTCCGCCTGAGCTCCGGAGGCATCTCGGGCCCGGCGCCTGGCGAGCTTTGCCTGATTTGTTCCCCCTTCTCCTTTCTCCTGCAGAAAAAGACAGCAATGTGGGGGCCCCGTGGGGGCGTGTTTGTGTTACCGTTGTCAATCATCGTAATGATTCCGTTGTTCTGGTATTGTTCCTTCTTGCTGAACGCCTGCGTGTAGGTAATCCCTAGCCTTGGCCATGGGGCGACCGACCCGGGTCCTGTATTCATGTCGCGGTGCCCGTGAGGCACGGACTGGAGGCACGCTCATGTTAGTGGGCCCGGGTCGTGAGGTCTTGACCGAAAGGATCAAAACACCCGCGAGGGCGCCAGGGCCGTCCCCTCGCGAGACCTCGCGCAAGAGAAATCAGGGTCGGAGGGCGAAAAACCGAAGAGCCAAAAGTCAAAAGACAGCGACAGTTTCAATAAAACTTCAAATGAGACTGAACTGGCCAACTGCAGAAAGCAAATGAAAAAGCTGCGTCTGGCACCTAGTCTAGTCTTCGACGTCTTCTCACCAGCGCGGAGCTAAGTGCTGCCACTGGGCGTGGGAGGGAGCCCCAGGGCCTGAGGCCGGCGCTCCTGAGACTCCGGGGCGTGTACAGCCCCAACTCATTATTATGTGAGAGTGTCACGGGCGACGAGCTTCCCAGGCGTTGGCCTTCTTCACAGGCTCCAGGCCTTTCTTCAGGGAAGCAAGCTTCATGGGCATTGGCCCTCTTCACAGGCTCCAGGCCTTTCCCAAAAACATGATAGCTTCACAAGCGTTCGCCTTCTTCACAGGCTCCGGGCCTTTTCCAAAAACATGGTCTTCACAGGCGTTCGCCTTCTTCACAGGCTCCGGGCCTTTTCCAAAAAGATGGTCTTCATAGGCGTTCGCCTTCTTCACAGGCTCCGGGCCTTTTCCAAAAAGATGGTCTTCACAGGCGTTCGCCTTCTTCACAGGCTCCGGGCCTTTTCAGGGGTAAAACCTCCGGAGGCGCTGGATGTTCCACGCATTCTGGACCGGCACCCCCTCCTGAGTCTCCAAGCGCGCAGAGCTGGGCCTGGAAACATGAACAACTTTGAACGGGCCCTCCCACATGGGAGAGAGCTTATGAAGTCCCTCCCTGGAGAGAACCCGCCTGAGCACGAGGTCCCCTACCTCGAGAGTCATGGGGCGGATGTTGCGGCAGTGGTATCGCCGCAGTGCTTGTTGATATCTTGCCGCTCGCAGTGCGGCTTCTCGGCGACGCTCCTCCCCCAGCACGAGGTCCATCACCCGCATGGCATCCTGCTGCGCTTTGTCGAACGCCAGGACCCGCGCGGACCGACGTATGACTTCGTGAGGGAGGACCGCTTCGGCTCCATAGACCAAGAAGAAAGGGGTCTCTCCGGTCAGCTTGGTTGCGGTCGTGCGGATGGACCACAACACGGATTGGAGCTCGTCGTACCAGCCTCTGCCGCAAGCCTCCAGCTTCTTCTTGAATGTTTTGGTCTTGAGGCCCCTCAGGACCTCCGTGTTGGCCCGCTCGGCCTGGTCGTTGCTTCGGGGGTGCGCCACTGAAGCGTAGCATATCTGCGTTCCAAGGTTAGCACAGTATGTTTTGAAGAGGTTGCTGGTGAACTGCGAACCGTTGTCGGTGATGATGCGGTTCGGCACCCCGAACCGGCTCACGATGCCCTTGATGAACTTGACCGCTGAACCCGCGGGGATGGTGCAAACGGCTTCCACCTCAGCCCACTTGGTGAATTTGTCCACGGTGACGTAGAGGTAGCGATAGCCCCCTGGTGCCCGGGGAAATGGGCCCAGGATATCAAGCCCCCAGACTGCAAACGGCCACGTGAGGGGTATGGTCTGCAGACCCCCCCGCCGGCTGATGGATCTGCTTTGCATGGAATTGATAGGCTTCGCAGGCCTTTACCAGTTTGACTGCATCATTGAGCGCGGTAGGCCAATAGAAACCGCTTCGGAATGCCTTGCCCTCGAGGGTTCGCGATGACGAGTGGTGCCCGCAGTCTCCATCGTGTATGTCCGCCAGTAGCTCTTTCCCTTGCTCCCTGGAGATGCAGCGTAGGGATACATCATTTGGTCGCTTCCGGTAGAGTTCCCCATCCCTGATGCAGTATGTTGTGGCATGCCGCGCCACGCGCTCTGCTTCCTCCTCCTTCTCTGGCAAGATCCCTTGTGTCAGATAGCTCCGGAGCTCCGTGACCCAGCATCCCTCCTGAGGCTCCACTGTCAAGAGCAAGCGCGCCTCCGAGGCCGGCCCGCAGACCGGTGATCCCGAGGCTGGCGGCTGGGGGAGCTTCTCCCGAGGCTGCACCGCGATTGACAGTGATGGCGTGGCCGAGGGCTTGAAGAGCCGCTCCTCGAAGACGCTTGGCTCCTGAGGCAGCCGCCTGGACGCTCGTTTGGCGATGTCGTCAGCCTCCTGATTGGTGCCACGGGGCACATGTTGTAACTCCAGCCCCCAGAACTGCTTCTCCATCCTGCGGACCTCCGCAAGGTAGGCTTCCATGTGCACATCCCTTGGCTCGTATACTTTGTTGGAGAAGTTGACGAGGAGCTGTGAATCACCTTTGATGGTAAGGCGCTTTACTCTGAGGGCGGCCGCGGCCTTCAGGCCCGCTATCAGGCCTTCATATTCTGCTATATTCTTGGAGACCTTTTCTCCGTGTTGGAAACAAAGCTGCATGGCGTAGTAGAGCTTGTCTTGGGTAGGAGATATAAGTACCGCGCCAGCCCCCGCGCCGTGCCTGGAGAACGCCCCGTCGAAGTACATGACCCAACTGTCCGGCGCCTCACTTCCTGGGGAGAGGGATCGATCCTCCCCAGCCTTTAGGCCCGGCGCCTCTGTCCACTCTGCCACGAAATCTGCCAAGGCGGACCCCTTGATGACTCGGGTCGTGCTGAATTCGAGCTGAAATGCTTGCAGCTCAATGTTCCACTCGGCGACCCTTCCGGCTGAGTTAGAGCTTCGGAGCACTCTTTCCAAGGGGTACGCGGAGACAACCTTGATAGGGTGACCCTGAAAGTAGTGCTGCAGCTTGCGCGAGGCCACCAGTAGCGCGAGGAGAAGTTTCTGAGGCATGGTGTATCGTTCCCTCGCATCTCGCAACACCGTGCTGACGAAGTACACTGGGTGCTCGACGAGGCTTGGAGCGTCGGTGCTGGTGGTGTCCTCTGGAAACCGTGGTGCCTCCTGAGGCGGCGGAGCCTCCAGAAGCTGGTTGCCTGGGGGAAGGGTCTTTCCCGCTCCTGGTGCGTCCCCCTGCGGTGGCTGATCTTCCTCAATCGTGGTGGTGATCTCTGTGAGTCCTTTTTGGTCCTGTTTTGCCTTGGCGCGGGCAGCTGCCGCAGCCTTGGTCCGACGCTCCTCCCTAACCGCCACCAGGGCCGCGCTGGCTGAGTAGGGAGTGGCGGCGAGGTAGAGTACCAGGGGCTCTTGTGGGCGTGGGGCTACCATCACCGGTAGGCTGGTCAGGTATCTCTTGAGGTCTTGGAATGCTTTATCGGCCTCTTCAGTCCATTCAAAGGGCCCCTTTTTCTTCATCAACTGGAAGAAAGGCAGCGCCCGCTCCCCCAACCTAGAGATGAAGCGCCCCAGGGCAGTCACGCGCCCAGTGAGCTTCTGCATCTCTCTGAGGGTCTTTGGCGGGTTCATGTCCTCGACCGCCTTGACCTTTTCTGGGTTGGCCTCGATGCCTCGGTGGGATACGAGGAAACCCAAGAGCTTGCCCGAGGGGACTCCAAACACACACTTCTCCGGGTTGAGCCTCAGGCTTACTGCGTTGAGGCTCGCAAAGGTTTCCTCCAGGTCTTGTATCAGGGTCTTGGCCTCGCGAGACTTTACCACAATGTCATCAACGTACGCCTCCATGTTCTTCCCGAGTTGCGGGCCCAAGGTGATGTGCATGAGCCGCTGGAAGGTTGCCCCCACATTGCGCAGTCCAAAGGGCATGCATGTATAGTAGTATACCCCACACGGGGTCAGGAAGGCCGTCTTCTCCACGTCTTCCACCGCCATCTTGATCTGATGATACCCGGAGAAGGCGTCCCAGAAGCATAACAGGTCACACTCAGCGGTGGAGTCGATGATTTGATTGATGCGTGGGAGCCGGAAAGGATCTTGCGGGCATGCTTTGTTGAGGTTGATGAAGTCAATACACATGCGTTCCTTCCCTCCCTTCTTTGGTACCACCACAGGGTTGGCCAACCAATCTGGATATTGAACCTTGCGAATGACCCCCGCGGCTTCTAGCTTGCTGGTCTCCTGGATGATGAAGGCCTGCTTTTTAGTGGACTGCCGCCTTGCTTTCTGCTTTACGGGGCGCACGTTGGGGCACATGTTGAGGTGGTGCTCGATCACGCCCCGTGGGATCCCTGCCAGCTGATTGGGTTCCCAAGCGAACACCTTCTTGTTTGCATGCAAGAACTTGACCAGGGCTTCCTCCTGCTCAGGCCCGAGGTGGGCGCCTATGGTGAAAGTGGCGCTGGTGGACCCGTCCTCGTCGACGGGTATCTGCTTGGTCTCCGCCTTGTCTTGGGTGAACAATTGTCTCTTCTTGGCTGGTGCAGCCCCCTTGGGTGCTGGGGCCCCCGCGTTGGCGGGCTATGCTGACGCTGTCGTCTTGAAGGCGAGCTGGAGCGCTCGCAGCGCGTCCCCGGTGTCCCCAGGCACGGTGAGGACTCCGCTGCTCCCGGGCATCTTCATGAGGTTGTATGCCGGGTGAGTCGTGGCCATCAATTGGGCCAGCGCTGGGTAGCCGAAGATGAAATTGTAGGGGAGGCCGATGAGGGCGATGTCGAAATCGACCAGCTCCGTGCGGAAATTGTCGTAGGTGCCGAAGGTCACTGGGAGCCGGATCTGTCCCAAGGAGCTGGATGACCCACCCCCGATGCACACGAAGGGCTGGCTCGGCCGCAGCCGCCCCCGGGGTATGCGGAGGAGGTCAAAAGTTTAGACTGAAAGCACGTTGAGGCCCGCGCCACCGTCTATGAGGGTCCTGGTGACAGCCACCTGGCAGATGGTGGGGGTGCACAACATCGGGATCGCACCCGAGCTGGCCGAGTTGGAGAGGTGGTCGTCCGAACTGAAGGCTAGCCTGGCCTGGGGCTCCGGATGGTCTCGGGAAGCCCCCTGCCGCGCGGAGGTGGCGCTGACCTGGCGGATGAACGGCTTGACATGGTGACTGGAGGGCGGCGCCTGCGAGCCGCCCAGGAGGGCCGCGACGACCGGGGAGGCCGGAGCGGCATGGCGGGCGAGGAAGAGGTTGTGTGGCTCTTTCCAAGAGGCCAGAGAGGAATGTAGGGGCGATACTCATTGCTCGTTCCCCGCCGGGCCGGTGGCGGTGTTGACGGCGGGCGACGGGGAGCGACGAGGGCGCGCGCAGATGGGAGCCGTCCGGGTGACTCGAGCGGCGCGAGAAGCCCGATGAGCGTCAGCCATGGGTGTGACGGTCGGAGAAGAGCAGGGCGACGGAAGGTGAATTCCGGTGCACCCCTACCTGGCGCACCAAATGTCGGATTTTGAGTTCCGGCAGACCCTTGAGGTTCGAACACTAGGGTGCGCACGGAGGTTTCTCCTTCTACCTACCTGTTCCTCGCCGAATCCTAGGATCTAAACTACGAGAAGAACAACACAAGAGACATAGGGTTTATACTGGTTCAGGCCACCATTGTGGTGTAATACCCTACTCCAGTGTGTGGCGTGGTGGATTGCCTCTTGGGCTAATGATGAACAATACAAGGAAGAACGGCCTCGCGAGGGTCTATTCTTGTGGTGGTGTTGTCCCTTTGGAAGGGTTGATTCTAGATGCCTCTCTTCTCTCCAGATTCCTATCCAGATCCCTCTACCCTGTGGGTGGCTAGTCCTATTTATAGGCGAAGGCCCTGGGCCTCTTCCCAAATATTGAGCGGGAAGGGCGCCAACAATTGGCCAATTTGAAGGGGAACATCTAGTACACTTATCCTGACTAAAGTTGGTCCTCGCCTGTCAAAGGCTCTGGTGGTGACGCCGACTTGGGCTCCACGGTGACCTCCATCCTGCCGTTGGACTGGTCTTGGTCTTGTTGCACCGAAATGGATGCCTTTGCTTGATGCTCTCGCCTGCGCTTCCTCCCCTTGCACCAAAGAGGAAAGAAGGACACTACATGGCTGGCGCCCGTCTGGCGCCCTTGGTCGTCATGGCTTGCATCATGGGCACCTCGTGAGGTACCCCGCCTTGAACTCTCCGCCTCCTCGTGAGCCAGCCTGACGAGGCCGTGCCTGAGGAAGCTCCTTGTCATCCGCCCCGCGAGGCTTGGCCTCTCGCGAGGGTCTTGAGCTTGTGTTGATGAAGATGGGCCGTGCTGGGCCCCCTTTGAGCCACGCCGCAGGCTGCAGGCAGGCAAGTCTGGGGACCCCCGTTCCCAGAACACCGACAGCTACTGGGACGCGAAGCTTTCGCCCGCTTTAATGCAATACCGCATTATGCATCCCTCACACTCAAAATGCCCGGCCCACGAGGCATCATCTCATTAAAGGGAAATATCAAGTGTTCCCCGAAGTGCGGATAATGGTGCGGCCGCCTTGACAGCCGCACACTAATCCAGCTATACTACCCCGGACACGGCTCGACGAGTCCGGCGTAAACATACAAAGGCTTAGTAGCCGCATAACCCTGTACAAGGGGCTCCGCGTGTTTACACCAGGAGACAATACGACTCAATTCTACTCATGTCTCTGTATTATATTTTGTTTATTTTAATATAGATTTCTCGCACGATTATTTTTCACTAAGTTCCTCTCTTTCGCAGATGAACACCGTGCTACACCCGTCCAGGATACGGCACAACGGAGACACAGGCACAGACGTGCAGTAGGGACCCGTTTTAAGGATTCTTTTCAGATTAAGACCCTGCGTAAACCTTTTGTACTGTCTCTTGTTGATAACATCCCCCGGTTTTTGCTATAACCGAGGAGGAGGCTGGCATCTTGGCATGTGGCCACGCCAGAATTTTGCGCGTTCCTAGGCACCAGGGGCTTCTTACCAAGGGCTTTTGTTCGGCCCATTTTCATAAAGACCGAATACCTTAGGGAGTGTTCGGCGTCGTGAGTTTGGCCTTATATGCATCAGCTCCGAATCATGTCTTTTGTCAAATGTTGGGTTTGCCCGGCTCCTGTGTTTTGCTGCCTTACGTTCCGCTCTATCGGCTAAGGCGGCACCAGGAGAACTACTGCGATTGTGCCCTGGTTCGGCCAGGCGAGCACCTCAGTAGAGAAAGCCGAAAACTGACTGTCATGATATAGCGAGAGACTGGTCAACCACTCGATGACTTTTGGAATCTTTAGGATTCCTCCGCATTAATGAAGGGCCGCTTCCCGGTCAGGCACACACGCGCCCCGAATTCGGGCGAGCGCGGTGCCCCTAGGGGCTATTCAGTAGCCCCACTGTCAAACTCCTATGGCTAAGTGAAAGTGATAAAGCATTATAGTCCGGTTGCCTAGTTCGCTGCGCTATCACCTCCTTTATAGGACCAAGATGTTGTATTAAGTGTGAAAAGGCGCGTTTTTGCGAACACCCCCGCATTATATGCGTGGGGGCTGAAGCCAACGACTGCCATCTTTCAGGTTATATACACATATACATTAACGGCCGCACAGGAGGCATTATAATTCTTGCAAGCACAAGTATAAAAAGCTTTTATATTCTATCAAAATATTTGTTTACAATAGCACATGCTATTCGAACACAACATCCTTCGAGCACTGCGCCTCTATTAAACGAGCGCCCTGAAGAACTTCCTCAAAGTAGTGCTTGATAGGTACTCGGCTTTCGTCTGAATCACGGGATGAAACAACACTGGCATTCATATCCGCCCAGTATGTTTTGACACAGGCAAGAGCCATCTGTGCACCCTCTATGCACGTCGACCTCTTCATTGCATCAACATGCGGCACCGAACCAAGGAACTGCTACACCAAGCTAAAATAACTCTTCGGCTCTGGCTCTTCTGGCCACAGACAACTCGCAACATACCTCATGGCGAGTCTGGATAACCTGTTCAGCTCCGCCCAGGCGGTCAAACGGTCGGATACCGAAAGTGGGTGTTCTGGATTGTGGAACTGCGACCAAAAAAGTTCTTCCAATTCATGGTCACCTTGACCCCGGAAGTGTTCGGTCGCATCTGCGGCACTCGCTGCCAAATCCAGATAAGTGTTCTCCGCACTCCACTGTCGGTCTAACGGAGCATACTTAGGATCCCCGAACTTCATTCGCAGCATATAGGGCTCTCCATCCGTGATATCTCCGGCCTGACGTAGCTCCTCCTGCATAGCTCTCATTGCAGAGCGAGTATCCTTGGCCTCGGTAGTGATCTTTTTAAGGTCCTTCTGAGCCGCCCTATCTTCTTCTTCAAGAAATTTACAGCGGTCGGCAGCATCCTTCAATTTTATAGCCATCTCGGCTATTACTTTCTTGCTCTGGCAGTGAGCAGCCTGTTCGGCTTTTAGCTCTTCAGCCGCTTTAACGGCAGCCGCATCACTTTTCCTTGCTTGCTCCTTGGCTCGGGCAAGTTCCGCCCGAAGGTTCTCCACGGCAGCAGCACCATCTACATTAAGCACATATCTTATAAGGCACGAGCATCGAGCTCCTCTTATCAGATGTCTTTGGAACATACCTTGTGCCTCGTCTAGCCGCTTATTTACAAGCGCGATGTCGGCATCTACTACATCAAGTTGCCGCTTTAGCTTGGCAGATTCATCAGACCGGCTAGCCACCGAACGCCTCGCCACCTTCATAGAAAAGGTGACATATTATACCTGGGGTTATGATCCTCTGTGCGCCGTTACTTTTGACAACATACAGAGTCTTAGGGGCTACTATTTATACAGGGCACATTTTATATATGCGGCTCTACCAAAAGGTACACCTTTTCAAGTACCTCAAAGCCCGTCAGTAAACTCCTGGCGGCCTCGTACAATCCGCTTTCCGCGGATGAAATCCTTCCAATCATCGTGTTCATCAACATACGGTGTTCTTCTGAGATAGACACTCACCCGAGCAGATCCTTCAGCCCCTCCGACCACGCACCAAAGGGTGCCGGACTAGCCTAACGACCTTTTTCAGGGTCCGGACTTGGAGAAACCCTCCGAGACGACACCTCAGGGTCGCCTGCCTCGTAAGACGGTGCATCTAGGGGAGGCGTTTCGCTCTCCATCATCTCCGGACAAAGATCCCCTGAAGATGAGCTCTGCTAAGAAGGGTTGAGATCCGAACTGCAAGGTAATATTTTGGTTATCTTCCTTAGAAATAAAACAGGGATGTCGCTCATTTTGGAACCCCTCTCTTTACTTACATCTCGTTGGAGAGCTGATCCCCTTGGGAGCACAATGCGGCCGGGGCATTCTCCGGCGTCGGATCCTCTGGCGAAGATTTCTTCCCCCGTTTTGAGGCCATCCCCTCCGGGTCTTCAGAGGAAGTCCTTTTCTTTCCCTGGTTGGGGGAATTCTCGATTCCTCCCTTCCTGACAGCCTCCTTCGCGGAGGCGGTAGCTCCTTGGTTCCCCTCTTCGCCTTCTGCCGAAAGCATAATCTCCAGCATCCTGGTTAACACGGGATCCGGCGTGGTCTTAGGCAGGGGGGCTGGACACCTGATAAGCTTTGCTTTCGCTATCCACTCCTGTTCAAAGGAAGCTCTATTAAGGGCAAGTTTATGATAAAAATACGGATGGTGTGTCCAAATACGGGGCTACTTACTTGGGCATCCGGGCGATTGCAGCTCAGGCCTGCATCCTCAGACAAGTCCGTACACCTTGCTTGTGATCCGAAGAACAATTTGTACATCTCCATGGGCGTCGTGCCCATAAAGTGTTGGAGGACTCGCGGTCCCTCTGAATTAAATTCCCACAAGCGGAGAGGGCGATGTTTGCAGGGCAGCATGCGGCGAATCAGCATAACTTGTGCCACTACGGTCAAGTTGATATCTCTTTCTAGGAGATCTCGAATGCGACCCTGCAGCAAGGGCACGTCTTTGGACGGCCCCCAGATAAGCCCTTCATTGACCCATGATGCGAACCGTGGTGGGGGACCCGAGCGAAAAGTAGGTGGTGCCACCCATGTGGTGCCCCTGGGGGCTGTGATGTAAAACCAGTCCCGTTGCCATAAGCCGAACTCCTCTTGGAAAGAGCCCTCGGGCCATGGAGCGTCGGCCACTTGCTTATGATAGCTCCTCCGCACTCAGCGTGCTGCCCCTCGATCATCTTCGGTTCTACCTTGAAGGTTCTAAGCCACAATCCGAAGTGAGGAGTAATATGGAGGAAGGCCTCACACACGACAATGAACGATGAGATTTGGAGGATGGACTCCGGAGCTAAGTCGTGAAATTCCAGCCCATAATAAAACATAAGCCCCCTCACAAAGGGATCAATAGGGAAGCCTAGCCCCCGAAGGAAGTGAGATGTGAACACCACGCTCTCACCGGGCCGGGGAGTGGGAATGGCCTGCCCTTGAGCAGGCAGCCTATGTGAGATTTTGCTGGTTAGATACCTGGCATCTCTCAGCTTTCGCACGTCTTCTTCCGTAACGGAGGAAGGCATCCACCGACCTTGAAGGTCGGAGCCAGACATCATCGAAGGTCCGAAGCGCCTAAAACTGGAGCTTTGGGTGTTGGAACTCGAGGCGAGGGGCGGATTCGATTGAATTGAAAAGAAAGGAGTCGAGCCTTGGTCTCTTTATAAAGAGGTTGAATACCAAGAGCCCTCCCCGCAACCGTTTGGGACTCGCTTTCAATTAGGAAGTCATACCAAAGGCACGGTTGGGTTACCCATGCTCGTATTGATGAGAATCCCGGAATAAGGGGACACGATCTCTGCCTTGACAAGACGTGGCAAGGAAACCGCCACGCTAAACGCGCTGAGGTGGAACAGTAAAATGATTCGAATAAAGGCTTGGCCGTGGCGTGATGTCACGCTGCGGAATACATCAGCAGATAAGATTTGTTCAGATATTATTCTCTCTACGGTGGTATGTGGAACTTATTTTGCAGAGCCAGACACTATCCTTGTGTTCAACATCTTCTATGAAATATTCAGAGGAGGAACCCGCCTTGCAATGCCGAAGACAATTAGCGCGCCGGACTTGTCATCATTGAAGCCTGGTTCAGGGGCTACTGAGGGAGTCCTGGATTAGGGGGTATCCGGATGGCCGGACTATGACCTTTGGCCGGACTCCCAGACTATGAAGATACAAGATTAAAGACTTCGTCCCGTGTCCGGATAGGACTTTCCTTGGCGTGGAAGGCAAGCTTGGCGATTCGATATGAAGATCTCCTCCCATTGTAATCGACTCTGTGTAACCCTAGCCCTCTCCGGTGTCTATATAAACCGGAGAGTTTTAGTCCATAGGACGAACAACAATCATACCATAGGCTAGCTTCTAGGGTTTAGCCTCTCTGATCTCGTGGTAGATCAACTCTTGTACTACCCATATCATCAATATTAATCAAGCAGGAGTAGGGTTTTACCTCCATCGAGAGGGCCCGAACCTGGGTAAAAACATCGTGTCCCTTGTCTCCTGTTACCATCCGCCTAGACGCACAGTTCGGGACCCCCTACCCGAGATCCGCCGGTTTTGACACCGACACCCATCTTTTTATCCTCGATGGCAACAATACAATACGTGCCTTGTTGCCCCTACTGTCACTGGGAAAGGACACCGCAAGATTGAACCCAAAGCTAAGCAATTCTGCCATTGCAAGAAAAACCAATCTAGTTGGCCAAACCAAACCAATAGTTCGAAGAGAATTACAAAGGTATCAAATCATGCATATAAGAATTCAGAGAAGATTCAAATAATATTCCTAGATAAGCTGATCATAATCCACAATTCGTCGGATCTCGGCAAACACACCGCAAAAAAGTATTACATCGAATAGATCTCCAAGAACATCGAGGAGAACATGGTATCGAGAATCAAAGAGAGAGGGAAAACCAACGCATGCTCAAGAGGTAGCAGAGACATATCAAGACTCAAAATAAAAATTGCATAAAGTAAATAGAAAGTCCCTTCACAGAGGGAAGTAGGGATTTGTAGAGGTGCCAGAGCTTAAGGCGAAAAAGAGCAGAGTAGTTCCCAATACATTCCATGCTAGATATATCATAGCGGTTCCCAAAAAAAATTAAAGTTTTTTCCTTTTTCCACCATACCTTCACATTCCACGGCTAACCGTATCCACATGTGCCGTCCATACCAACACTTTCCAAGGAATTTATTATTTGACAACATCAAGTAAATTCATTTTTCATTTCGGGACTGGGCATCCCTAATACCTTTGTCGTACTCTCGTGCATTGACAAGTGAATAAACACTCATCTTGAGAATAACACATATAGCATGGAAAAATATCAACCACCCCCTACCGTTTCATGAGAGGCACGAGCACACAGAAAGGAAACTATTTTGAAAATTAGAGATGGCACATACAAATTTGCTTAGAACATCAAGAGAATACCGCATATAGGTTGGTATGGTGGACTCATATGGCAAAACTGGGTTTAAGGATTTTGGATGCACAAGTAGTAATCCCACTTAGTACAAGGGAGGGCTAGCAAATAGATTGAGAAGTATCCAACCAAGGAACGAAAAATCACATAAGCGAGCATTAAGCATAACTAACATCGAATAATGCAGTACAAGTAGGATGTAATTTCATTGCATAACTATTGACTTTTGTGCTTGCATATGGAATCACAAACCTTAACACCAATATTCTTACTAAAGCATAATTACTCATCAACATGACTCGCATATTATACCATCATATTGCAAAACTATTACAAGGAATCAAGTTTATTTTGTCTAATGATATTTATGAAAGTTTTTATTATATCCCTCTTGAATGTCTATCACTTTGGTACTAGTTTCATATGTTGCTTTTGATAGCTCAAACAAATCTAAGTGAAGAACATGAGCATTAATTTTTTTTCTCCCAAAATAATATAAGTGAAGCAAGAGAGAATTTCTTCAAAATTTTAGTAACTCTCAAATATATCTAAGTGAAGCAGCATAGCATTTCTTCAAAAATACTAAAGCACACCATGCTCAAAAATATATAAGTGAAGCACTAGAGCAATTCCATAGCTCAAAAAATTTAAGTGAAGCATAAAGAGCAATTCTAACAAATCATAGCACAATTTTGGCTTTATAAAATGGGTGTGTCCAGCAAGGATAGATGACACAAACTAAAAAGCAAAAAAAGCAAACACTCATATAATACAAGACGCTCCAAGCAAAGCTCATGATATGTGACAAATAAAAATATAGCTCCAAGTAAAATACCGATGGTCGTTAGAAGAAAGAGGGAATGCCACTCGGGGGCATCCCCAAGCTTAGTTGCTTGCTTCTCTTTAGATAATAACTTCGGGGTGCCATGGGCATCCCCAATCTTAGGCTCTTCTTACTCCTTATTCCTTCATCCATCGTGATCTCACCCAAAACTTGAAAACTTCAATCACACAAAACTCAACAAAACCTTCATGAGATGCGTTAGTATAACAAAGCAAATCACTACTCTAAGTACTGTTGAAAACCCATTCATATTTATTTTTGTATTATATCTACGGTATTCAAACTTTTCTATTGCTTATACCCCCTAATAAAGTCCATAGATTCATGAAAATAAGCACATAACACAAACAAAACAGAATGTGTCAAAAACAGAACAGTCTGTAGCAATCTGAAAACTTGGTATACTTCTGTAAATCGAAAATTCTGAAAAATTAGGACAACCTGGGAAATTTGTATATCAATCTTGTGTAAAACATTCAAAGAAAAGCACATTTCTCTGATTTATTAAAATTGTTTTTCTGGGTGCAAAATTTTGTGTTTTTCAACAATATCAAATCAACTATCACTCAAATCATCCCAAAGGCTTTGCTTGGCACAAAAATTAAATTAGAACACAAAAATACATCTAATCAGAGGCATAATTGTGCAAACACACAAGGAAAAAAGTAAGTTTTATTCATTGGGTTGCCTCCCAACAAGCGCTATCGTTTTACGCCCCTAGCTAGGCATAAAATTTCAACGATGCTCACACGAAAGATAATAATTAAAACAAAAGGAGAGCATCATGAAACATGTGAAAAACACATTTAAGTCTAGCATACTTCCTATGAATAGGCATTTTGTAAGAAAACAAATTATCAAAACTAGCAAAAACTTGCATATGCAAGGAAGGAGAATAAAACATAGACAATCTCAACATGAAGAGAGCTAATTTAGTAACATAAAAATTCTACAACCATAATTTACTCTCTCATAATAATTACATGTAGGATCATATTCAAATTCAACAATATAGCTATCATATAAAATTTTCTCTTCATAATCCACATGCATAAAAGTCTTAAAATCCTCCAAGATAGTGGGATTAATATCAACTTACGTGATGACCTCTCCGAACCCACTTTTGTCAAAATTTTCATCAGATTGAACACTCTCCAAATATGTGGGATTCTTTTTAGCTAAAGTTGACACTCTTCAAAGCCCATTTTCAATATTATTGCAAACATTATTATGAATATCATATTCATCATGAGGCTTAAAATAAATTTTCAAGTTCATAGGAAACACTATCACCCCAATCATGATCATTGCAATAAGTAGTAGACATAACAAAATTAGCATCCCCAAGCTTGGGGTTTTGCATATCATTAACACAACTAACATTAATAGAATTCATAATCACATTGTTGCAATCATGCTTTTCATTGAAAGAAATATCATGAATCGCTTTATCAATTTCTTCTTCCAACACTTCATCACAATCTTCAGATTCATGAATTTCAAGCAAGACTTCATAGAGATAATCAGGTGCACTCAAATCACTAGCAACTGGTTCAACATAATTGGATCTCTTAAAAATATTAGCTAGTGGATGAGGATCCATATCAATAGATTTTTAGCAAGCGAAGATGCAAGCAAATAGAAGACACATGGTCACACAAGCAAAACAAACAGATGGAGCAAGAAAAAGGCAAACAAAAAAGAGGGCGAGTAAAACGGCAATTTTCTATGAAGTGGGGGCGATGAAAACAAGAGGCAAATGGCAAATAATGTAAATTGAAAGGAGATGAGATTTGTGATTAGGAACCTGGTAGATTTTGATGATGTCTCCCCGACAACAGCGCTAGAAATCCTTTCTTGATGGCTCATGTCCATGTCAGTATTTTCCCCGAAGAGGAAGGGATGATGCAGCACAACTACGGTAGGTATTTCCATTAGTGACTAGATCAAGCACTACAAAAAAAATACACTTCCGTGATGATACATGTTTGTCATAGTAGGTCACGTTTTCTTTCATGCATGTACATCCATGACAACTTTATGACAGAATCAAGATAGTCATACATGTGCTGCCATAGAAGTGTTCCATGACAATACCAAAATTATTATCAAGGAAGTGTCCACTTCCATGACGATAAACGGCGCGTCATGGAAGTGCTTTCATCAATGGTAACCGACACGTGCCATCCACCATAATGGGTCATCGATAAGCTATCGGGTTCCGGTTTGGATCCGAGAACCCGTTAACAGCCCGGACCAATGGGGATTTTCCACGTGTAAAATTCTCAATGGCAAGAGGAACCACGTGTCGGCTCAGCGTTGGGACAGATGTCATCGACTCATTCTACGGGAGGAGCCTATGATACATCGACATGTGGCACGGCCCAACAGAGGCCCATTCAGGTGAAAAGGCCGGCCTATTTTACTTGGTCAAAAGGTAGCAGCCGGCTCACGGAAAGCGTGTTAACGACCTGTTCGCATATAGCCCATTTACAGCTCGCTAACTCAAGGCCTGTTATGTCCTATCCGAGTTGGGCCAAGTAGCATCATCTGGGTCGTCCAATATGATTTCAGCCCGTTGTAACTTCCGGCCCATGTATGGCCCATGACATCTTTCGGCCCATATGAGGCCCTTTATAACTCTTGGCCCATTAAAGGCTCATGTTGAAACTGGCCCATAATAAACACTGTAACACTTTTGAAAGAACATGCGGTGCCCCCATGTTTGGTTTTGGTAATTGATGACAATCTCTATGGACCAATGGTTGTCTTGAGTTATATTTGAAGGATTTGTCCATAGGCTTTTCTTGAAGTCCATGTGTTGGTTTCAAGGAGTTTATGAGTTGACCAAGGTGTTATTAAGGAATTATCCAAAGATTGGTCATGCGAGAGTTGAGCTTATTGCAAGCATGTCTTGAAGAAGAAGGTTGTGTGATCATTCATGTTTACCTTCAATACATCATCCAAATGAAGAGAGTTGCAAAGATTCAAGGTTGATCAAGACTAAGTCAATAGTGAATCAAGTTGATCAACTCACAAAGCGTAGAAGATGTACCGAGAGGGATCAAGTGATCCCATGGTATGGTAAGCATTGTCCATTTCACTTTGTGTACTAACCCATGGTCTATGTGAGAGTTCTATGTGGGGTTAGGTACGTATCCATGGGCTTGCATCAAGAGGAAGATATCATACAACCCAAGGAAAGGATGACATCAAGTGGTGATCATCATCAAGATTGCCGTGTGCAAGTTCAAGTGGAGCATCACGAAGAGATCAAGTGCTTGAATCTTGCCATCCATTGTGGTGTCAATGGACTTGTGAAGATGAGCCAAAGAGTGGCTCACCCATAGTGGACTATGGGGGAGCAATCATCTAGTCTTCATTGAGCCAACGCAATCAAGAAAGGTGGTCCAACTTGAGGGAGTCAAGATCGTCATCATCTAGCTCAAGTGGACCATGTGCAAGGCAAAGGTTTTCCCTTGATAGGTTTTCTATTTTACTGGTCTTGTGGTGGTAGTTGGGAGACCGAGTTATAGGATCGTTTGCCGTACTATCAAGGGGGGCTCTCAAGTTGGTAGCTTGATCGTATCGTTAGTAGAGATCTCAAACCATTGCATCCTTGCATCATGTTTCTTGGTTCTTGTTTGGTTATCTTTGTGAGTCTTAGAGCTTATGGTCATCTTTATGACAAGCTTGAGTTCATCGAAAACGGAGTTCGCATGCGTCTTCTATGATGTTTTCGGTGTTGGAGGTTTTACCAGTCTTATCCGATGAAGGGTTCTCACCATTTTCTTATGGGACTTTTCTAATTTAATTATTCTTGATATTTCTATCAAGATTGTGTTAGCCCATGTCGTTAGCTTTCCAACAAACTTGGTTTCATTGAATTCGGAGTCCGTTTACAAAAGTTGTGGCTGTTTTGGTAAAGGCTGCAGCGGTACTACCGCAACTAGAGCGGATGTAATTTTTTACTACCACTCCAGAGCAGTACTACCGCGGCTCCTGAGCGGTAGTACCACTCCAGAGCAGTACTACCGTGGCTCCTAAGCGGTAGTACCGCTCCGGACCAAAATCTCGTGTTTTGCTCAGCGGAAGTAGGCACAGAAGTATTTTTTTTAGTACCGCTCGCAAGCAGTAGTACCGCTACCATTTGCGGTAGTACCGTGAGGACGAGCGGTAGTACCGTGAGGACGAGCGGTAGTACCGTGAGGACGAGCGGTAGTACCGCTCCGGCGGTTCTACTGGCCTTTTGCCTCCTCGCTGTTGTTTTTCAAACGGGTACTACTGCCCTAGCGGTAGTACCGCTCCTTGGAGCGGTAGTACCGCTCTGTGCGGGCTGTGAGCATAACGGTTGGATTTTTCCCCATGTATAAAAGGGGGTCTTCTTCCCCATTGAACCCAATCCTTTGAGCTCGTGTTCTTCCCCCATTGTTGACCTTCTTCGAGCTTGCTAACTCTCAATCCCTCCATGGATTCTTGCTAGTTCTTGAGGGAAAATAGAGAGGAGATCTAGATCCACGTTTCCACCAATCACTTTCTCCTCTAAGTGAGGGGAGCCCCTTGGATCTAGATCTTGGAGTTCTTCGTGTTCTTCTTTCGTTCTTCCTCTCATTTTCCTCCCTAGCATTAGTTGCTTTGGTGGGATTTGGGAGAGAAGGACTTGGGCACTCCGTGTGCCCTTGCCATTGTATTTGGTGCATCGGTTTGAGTTCTCCACGGTGATACGTGGAAGTGAAGTTTGAGAAGCGTATTACACTTTGGTGTTTGGGCACCCTAGAGCTTGTTCCTCTTGGGTGCCTTGGTGCCCTAGACGGTTGGTGGTGTTCGGAGCTCAATCATTGTGGTGTAAAGCTCCGGGCAAGCGTCGGGGTCTCCAATTAGGTTGTGGAGATCACCCCGAGCAATTTGATGGGTACCAGTGACCGCCCCCAAGGGTTGCCAAAGTGTACGGGTTCGGTGACCACCCCCAAGGGTCGCCATTTGTACGGGTTCGATGACCGCCCTCAAGGGTCCCTTGGTGGAATCACGGCATCTTGCATTGTGAGAGGGAGTGAGGAGATTACGATGGCCCTAGTGGCTTCTTGGGGAGCATTGTGCCTCCACACCGCTCCAAACGGATATTAGCATCTGCAAGGGTGTGAACTTTGGGATACAGCATCGTCTCCGCGTGCCTCGGTTATCTCTTACCCGAGCCCCTTTACTTATGCACTTTACTTTGTGATAGCCATATTGTTCTTTGTCATATATCTTGCTATCACATAGTTGCTTATCTTGCTTACATAAGTTGTTGGTGCAGATAGGTGAGCCTAGTTGTTGTAGGTTTTGTGCTTGACAAATTAACTGCTAGGTTTATTCCGCATTTGTTCAAGCCTAAACCGTAATTATTTTAAAGCGCCTATTCACCCCCCCCTCTCTAGGCGACATCCTCGATCTTTCAATTGGTATCAGATCCTCGTCTCTCTTTGTTAGGCTTAACCGCCTAGAGAGTAAAGATGTCGACTAGGGGATTAGGATTCTCTGACACTCTTAGTTTCGATGGCACAAATTTTGATGTTTGGGTAATTCGCATGCTTATTCTCTTTAGGGTCATGGACCCAAATTTAGAGCGAATTGTAGATATGGGTTTTTCTCCTCCAAAGCATCCCCAAAGATTATCATTAGAGGATGAGAAAAACTCTTATCTCAATGCTCAAGCTTCTAATGTGCTTTTTGATGCTTTGAGCAATGTAGTTATTTTTCAACTCATGTCGTTCCGGGATGCTCATGAGTTGTGGACAAAGCTTCAAGATAAATATGGTGTGTCCAATATTTGTGGGGATGATTGTTCCCCCTCCACCTTCGGTCGTATAGTCTTCTCAACTTCTTCTACTTCACCTACATGTGGTTTGCCACAAGGTAATGATATGGTGAGTAGTGTTGGTCATTGCAATGGTGATAGTATGCTTATTGTGGATGATCCTTCATCACTATATTATTGCAATGCTCCTTCTTTGGGCTTTAACACTTCGAGCACTCCAAATGTTTCACATGCTTGTGTTGATAGTCCTTGCATATCATGTAGAAATTGCTTGACTAAATCGCATGATGATATGCTTGCTATGTCTTGTTGCCATGATAAAAATGCATCTATTTCCTCGAATTATTGTGCTAACAATGTAGAGGAAACCGAACACTCCATGGAACAAGATGTGGTGTTTAATGGTGCCTCAAGGGATCCTACATCATCATCTATTGCTTTTTGCCTTATGGCTAAGGCATCAAAGGTATCTCCTACTTTGTACCCCAATATGTCTCTTGATGATGATGTTGATGCTAATGATGATGAGGATAATGATGAAGAGAATGATAATGTTGCCTCCTTAAAAACTAAAGGGGAGATGATTTTTAAAGCTCTTCATAAAAATAAAATTGCTCGTTCCAACTTCATGGAGATTATGTCCATTGCCATTGAGGGCAAGAAATATATTGAGGAGTTGGAATCTCATCTCGAGAAGCATGAGGTCACCATTGAGAAAATGGAAGCTCATGGGCGTGATTACGCAAATGAGATCGCGGAGCTATCTCAAGCTCTTGAACATGAACAAACCACCTCCGAATCTCTTGAGGAGACTTTTGCTCTAGAATTATCTAGAGAGAGGGAATCTCATTGTAGAGCTCTTGAGGTGGCCAACAATTTCAAAACTAAAAATGCTAAGCTTGAAGTTTCTCATGCTAGACTCCTTGAGGATTTTGAGCACCTCGAAAATGGCTCAAGGGTCATCAAGGGTGAGCTCATCAAACTCACCGAGTCTCATGCCCAACTTTAAGCTTCTTATTTAAAAGATCTTGCCAAGTTGCCTTCTCCTCTTGTTGTTAATGATGATGCTTGTGCTACTAATTCTATTACTTGTGAAGCATCCATTTTGAAGGAGGATGTTGAGCTACGGGCTCAACTTGAGGTGCTATCTAGCAATTATGGGAAATTGTAAGAAAGTCATGAAAAGCTCTCAAGCTCTCATGATGATCTTCTAGTATCCCATAGTGTGCTAAAGATAGCTCATGAGGCCATGATTGCTAAGGTAACATCTAGTGAGCCTCATGTGGATACTAGCACTACTTCTAGTCAAAATAGTATATTGCCATGTGCTAGTCCTTGTAATTCATCTACTCACAATGTTGGTACATCTTGTGATGAATTGCTTTCCTTGCCTTGTTGCTCTAACAATGAAGCTTATACTTCCTCTAGTACTTGTGTTGAGACTAACCATGTAGAGGAAATCAAAGAGCTCAAGGCCCAAGTCACTTCTTTGAAGAAAGACTTGGAAAAGTGTCATGAAGGGAAGGCCACACTCAACAATATCTTGAGTGTGCAAAAATCCCCCAATGACAAAGGTGGACTTGGATTCAACTCCAACAAGAAGAATAAGTCCAATTTGAACAAGAAGAAAGGCCAAGAACAAGTCAAGAATTTGGCCAAGATTGTTTGCTTCAAGTGCAAGGTCGAAGGGCATCATGTTAGATCTTTCCCATTGAAGAAGAAGGCCATTAGTGTCAAGCAACAAGGGAAGAGGGCACAAGTTCAATCTCATGCTCAACATCAAGTTGAAGAAAGGCCTCTTCCCAAGAAGACTCAAGTTAATGCTTCTCAAATTGAGAAATCAAGTGAGAAGAAAGTGAAGAGTAGACGTTGCTACTTATGTCGTGAGAAAGGTCACATCGCTTCTTCATGCACTAGTGGTAACTTATCCAACCCAATTATTATTGATGATATCTATTCTCTTGGTAAGGATAAGGTTGGCAATGTGTTTGCCAAGTTTGTTGGTACTCAAAGTGGTGTCAAGCAAAGAACCATTTGGGTAGCCAACCCTATTGTGACTAACCTCTTAGGACCCAACTTGGTTGGGGACCAACAAGCTCAAAGTTGATCAATAGGTGTTGTTGGAGGGCATTGGAGACTTGGCTACATTATGAAGAATTAAGGGGACTTCATCATTCTCTTTGTCTCAAGCCAAGTCAATTGGATTATCAAGTTTCTATCTTATATCCAATGTGCCTCCTTGCGGTAACTTGTACTTAAATTGTTTACCTTGAAAGTTACTTGCCCCCTTGCATGTTTTGGTTTTGTTCCTTGCATGTGTTTTATATGTTGCGCTTCCAACTTGCTTATCTTGAGCAATCAAGTATGTGTGTGTTGGTTTGCACATCATGTACGTGTGCGTCGTGCGTTGAGCCTTTTTGCTTCCTGTTTGTATCCTAGTTGGCTCGTGGGAGAGATCAATGGAACATCCCATTTTGGGGGAGTGATGTGCTTTGTGCACCTCACAATCCTATAAATGTGTGTACATGAGGAATACCATCTAGTATTGATATTACAAGATTATCTAGTCGCTAGGTGGTATATCTCTCATGAGAAATTCAAATTCTACAAATTCCATTGATTATCTCGTGTTGGATCCTCTTATTGCCTCTTGTTAAGTTCTTATTGGTATCACATTATGGGGGAGTAATATGCTAAGTGCATATTACAAGCCTAGAAAATGTGTACATTTGAGATAATGTCACCTAGAATTGATATTGTAAATTATCTTGTTCCTAGGTGGCATGTTAGCTCTACAAGTTGCAATTTGCTTTTTCTTTGGAGTGAAGATGATGTCGGATATCCTTGCTATCTACCACTGGGAATTATTTCCAAATACTTCTTGTCTTTTGACAATTGGTAATCACTTATGTGTGGTAGAATTTAATTGATCATCTTTACATTGGCTTTTGTTTATTTGCCTTTTTCTCTTGCCAAGGTTTGTGTCAACTCTCGTTGTCTTCCCTACCACTTGTGGATCTTGTTTATTTCTTGTTCTTGTCTAGTGTTTTCTAGATATAGTGAAAGTGGTGATCCCACCTTGTGCATTTTGTATTCAAATGCAAATCATATATAATGCACAACTCGTGGGGGAGCTATCCTATTTTCTTTAGAACACTCTTCTTGTGATCCTTATCAAGTGTGTTTTGGTGGAAGGCAAGCCATTTCTTTTTGGTACTTTGTGCCATCATGAAACTTTGTTGAGAGCCTGGTTTGTTTGGAACCATCCTCTCTTTGGGAGTTTGACATCTTTAGTTTAGTGTGTATCAATGGATATCTCATTCCTTGATGTATCTTTAATGATATCTTCCAAGTGATGATTTCTCCATTTGGTATCCTTTTCACTTGGCATTTGTTTGTTTTTGGTTTCGGGTTTTGAAAGTCTTGAGCATGCATGTTTACTTCATGTATTTCATTTGGCATGCTTTCTTTCTTTGACTCAATATATAGGGGAAACTCCACCTAATCTCAATTTGGATGAGATGTGCATGAAATTCATTTTCATATCTATATGCACATATTTATGTGGAGTTTGTCCTATGTATTGGTGTTTCTAACTATTTGGTCCTGATGAGTTTGGGTACCGTTTAGTTTGTGTTGTTCTTCTAGGAACATTTGGAGATGCATTGGATGCTCGGCTCACTCACAAGGAAGGTGTTGTCACCATGTGCATATTGGAGTCAAGCTAGGATGATCAATGAACTACTATCTACCTTCAATTGGTATCTACTACATCCTTCCAATGATATCTCGGTAACAAGTATCTATTCATGCTTTCCCCTCTTGCATTCAACCTTGTGTAGGTTGTATCTTGGCATGATATTCTTTTCATATCTTGTGATACTTGTTTCCTTTCTCAAAGCATCCCAACGATGATCTTTGTTGCTAGTTGTGATGCCCTTGATGGATGTGTGTGTGGACTTCATTTATATACAATAAGACCATATCTAGCCAAGTGTTATGCTTTCAAGCAAATATCTTATTGGTATATTTATGACTTCCTTGTGGATATCTTGTCCCTTCGTGTTGTAACTATTTCGGGTGTACATCCTTCGTTGTAGATATATTCATCTACATAGAACCTTATACACTTGAGAGAAATTACATCTCTAGTTGATATCCTTTCTTTCACGTCCACCTTGTCTTTCTTATGTTATTTCTTTGGTGGCTCCATGAAAGCTTGTGCCTTGAGTGTGTGTCCTCTATCGTTGCATCTTGATGCACTCTTGTGTGGTGAAGGTTATTTTCCTCTTGCTTATCTTTACGAGGTTCCCTCGTCTTGATGAGCCTCCCCTCGTCTATCTTCACCACGAGTTGTCACAAGCATAGGTTCTCTTTTGCTTATTAGTAAGCTTGTGAACCCTTTTGCCAGTTGTGTGTGGGAATGATAGGCCTTGCACCGTGTGCCTCATTCTTTCAAGACTATGTTGATGCTTAATGCTCATCCTAATTTTAGTCTTCTCAAGTGCTTCACCATGACTCACACACATCATTTTGGTTGAGCCTATTCTTAAGTTGCCTCTCTTACATGTTGCTCAACCATGTGCTTGTTGCAAGCGCTAGGCTTTGTTTCCTATAGGATCACTTGCACTTACGTTTCTATTGATTTTTGGGGAGCTATGATCCTATTTTGTGCACTTTGTATTCAAATACAAAAATTCTTATGTGTGCACAAATCATGGGGAGCTTCTCCAGTTTCTTTAGAACACTCCTTCGCTCATATCATTTATTCATTCATGTGGCATGTAGGATCATTGGTCTAGTTGGCTCAATTGATATTCGTTGATTGCTTGCTTCAATTGGTATCTTTTGATTGCTCTATTGCTTGTTTCTCTCTTTCTTATGTCTTTGTGGCATATCTTTCTTTTGTGAACTTTAGGCCTAAATATAGTTTGTTTTCCTCCTAGTATTTACCGTCAAACTTGTGTATTGCATTCCACTCTCTTGTTGAGAAATACACAATTTATGGAGGACCACAATTTATATTGGCCTTCTTAGATTTTCGCCCATTTTGGCAATCAATGCCAATGGGGGAGAAGTTTCAGAGAGTTTTGTGGAGAAGTTTAGAGAGTTATCTCTTCTTGCTTTGGTTTTGTTCCTTAGCATTTGCATCTCATTCGCATGCACTATTGGTTGTTGCATTGCATGGTGATGCATAATTCCATATATAAACTCTCTTGAAAGTGATTGTCATCAATTACCAAAATGGGGGAGATTGAAAGAACATGTGGTGCCCCCATGTTTGGTTTTGGTAATCGATGACAATCTCTATGGACTAATTGTTGTGTTGAGTTATATTTGAAGGATTTGTCCATAGGCTTTTCTTGAAGTCCATGTGTTGGTTTCAAGGAGTTTATGAGTTGACCAAGGTGCTATTAAGGAATTATCCAAAGATTGGTCATGCGAGTGTTGAGCTTATTGCAAGCATGTCTTGAAGAAGAAGGTTGTGTGATCATTCATGTTTACCTTCAATACATCATCCAAATGAAGAGAGTTGCAAAGATTCAAGGTTGATCAAGACTAAGTCAATAGTGAATCAAGTTGATCAACTCACAAAGCGTAGAAGATGTACCGAGAGGGATCAAGTGATCCCATGGTATGGTAAGCATTGTCCATTGCACTTTGTGTACTAACCCATGGTCTATGTGAGAGTTCTATGTGGGGTTAGGTACTTATCCATGGGCTTGCATCAAGAGGAAGATATCATACAACCCATGGAAAGGATGACATCAAGTGGTGATCGTCATCAAGATTGCCGTGTGCAAGTTCAAGTGGAGCATCATGAAGAGATCAAGTGCTTGAATCTTGCAATCCATTGTGGTTTCAATGGACTTGTGAAGATGAGCCGAAGAGTGGCTCACCCATAGTGGACTATGGGGGAGCAATCATCTAGTCTTCATCGAGCCAACGCAATCAAGAAAGGTGGTCCAACTTGAGGAAGTCAAGATCATCATCATCTAGCTCAAGTGGACCATGTGCAAGGCAAAGGTTTTCCCTTGATAGGTTTTCTATTTTACCGGTCTTGTGGTGGTAGTTGGGAGACCGAGTTATAGGATCGTTTGCCGTACTATCAAGGGGGGCTCTCAAGTTGGTAGCTTGATCGTATCGTTAGTAGAGAGCTCAAACCATTGCATCCTTGCATCATGTTTCTTGGTTCTTGTTTGGTTATCTTTGTGAGTCTTAGAGCTTATGGTTATCTTGATGACAAGCTTGAGTTCATCGAAAATGGAGTTCGCATGCGTCTTCTATGATGTTTTCGGTGTTGGAGGTTTTACCGGTCTTATCCGATGAAGGGTTCTCCGCATTTTCTTATGGGATTTTTCTCATTTGCTTATTCTTGATATTTCTATCAAGATTGTGTTAGCCCATGTCATTAGCTTTCCAACAAACTTGGTTTCGTTGAATTCAGAGTCCGTTTGCAAAAGTTGTGGCTGTTTTGGTAAAGGCTGCAGCGGTACTACCGCGACTAGAGCGGATGTAATTTTTTACTACCGCTCCAGAGCAGTACTACCGCGGCTCCTGAGCGGTAGTACCGCTCCAGAGCAGTGCTACCGCGGCTCCTAAGTGGTAGTACCGCTCCGGACCAAAATCTCGTGTTTTGCTCAGCGGAAGTAGGCACAGAAGTATTTTTTTAGTACCGCTCGCAAGCAGTAGTACCGCTACCATTTGAGGTAGTACCGTGAGGTCGAGCGGTAGTACCGTGAGGACGAGCGGTAGTACCGCTCCGGCGGTTCTACTGGCCTTTTGCCTCCTCGCTATTGTTTTTCAAAGGGGTACTACCGCCCTAGCGGTAGTACTGCTCCTTGGAGCGGTAATACCGCTCTGTGCAGGCTGTGAGCATAACGGTTGGATTTTTCCCCACCTATAAAAGGGGGTCTTCTTCCCCATTGAGCCCAATCCTTTGAGCTCGTGTTCTTTCCCCATTGTTGACCTTCTTCGAGCTTGCTAACTCTCAATCCCTCCATGGATTCTTGCTAGTTCTTGAGGTAAAATAGAGAGGAGATCTAAATCCACGTTTCCACCAATCACTTTCTCCTCTAAGTGAGGGGAGCCCCTTGGATCTAGATCTTGGAGTTCTTCGTGTTCTTCTTTCGTTCTTCCTCTCATTTTCCTCCCTAGCATTAGTTGCTTTGGTGGGATTTGGGAGAGAAGGACTTGGGCACTCCGTGTGCCCTTGCCATTGTATTTGGTGCATCGGTTTGAGTTCTCCACGGTGATACGTGGAAGTGAAGTTTGAGAAGCTTATTACACTTTGGTGTTTGGGCACCCTAGAGCTTATTCCTCTTGGGTGCCTTGGTGCCCTAGACGGTTGGTGGTGTTCGGAGCTCAATCATTGTGGTGTAAAGCTCCGGGAAAGCGTCGGGGTCTTCAATTAGGTTGTGGAGATCACCCCGAGCAATTTGATGGGTACCAGTGACCGCCCCAAGGGTTGCCAAAGTGTACAGGTTCGGTGACTGCCCCCAAGGGTCGCCATTTGTACGGGTTCGGTGACCGCCCTCAAGGGTCCCTTGGTGGAATCACGGCATCTTGCATTGTGCGAGGGCGTGAGGAGATTACGGTGGCCCTAGTGGCTTCTTGGGGAGCATTGTGCCTTCACACCGCTCCAAACAGAGATTAGCATCCGCAAGGGTGTGAACTTCGGGATACATCATTGTCTCCGCGTGCCTCGGTTAGCTCTTACCCAAGCCCCTTTACTTATGCACTTTACTTTGTGATAGCCATATTGTTCTTTATCATATATCTTGCTATCACATAGTTGCTTATCTTGCTTAGCATAAGTTGTTGGTGCAGATAGGTGAGCCTAGTTGTTGTAGGTTTTGTGCTTGACAAATTAACCGCTAGGTTTATTCCGCATTTGTTCAAGCCTAAACCGTAATTATTTTAAAGCGCCTATTCACCCCCCCTCTAGGCGACATCCTCGATCTTTCAACTTTACACCCATTAACGACCCATTAATCCGTTGGGTCGTTTCCAGCCCGTGTTACCTTTTGGCCTTCTAAGGGCCCATTTATTCTTGGGCTCATTTCCAGCAATCAGTTACTTACGGCCCGTTACTAGTCGGTTATGCTTGTGGGCCAAATTCAGCCCATGGTTACAGTCGGCCCGTTTGTGGCGCGTTAACCCGTGGGCTGTTTTCATAGCATCATCAAATACGGCCCATTAACGACATGTGATTCTCGTCGATAGAATTAAGCATGTTATACATTTCTACCTATTAACGGCCCGTTATGGTTGGGCCATAAACACACGATTTACACTCTAGGCAGTTTACGGCCAATTTTGTGGACCGTTATTGGTCCACGAATGGCCCGTACAAGGCCCATTCATTATACGGCCTGTCGTGGGCCCATGGATTATACGGCCCGTAGGAGGCCCATGCTCACTATAGCAGGTAGCAGGACCATGGTTACAACGGTCCGTATGTTGCCCATGGTTATTGTGGCCTAGTTATAAAAAATAGGTTATTCTGGCCACTAGAAAAACGCGGAAAAAGAACAATAGTGACTACAAGCAAACAACTAAACAAGACAATAAGGAAATAAATAAGCAAGCAACTAACGCTAGGCTATTACGGCTATTACAGATATCACATCCACTGGGCATCAAAATTCGCCACTAGTGCAAATATAGGGAACAAAGCAGCATATCACATACATAGTTGTCAAAGTTGGCGACCAGTGCAAATAAACGCCACAACAAAACAATTCTAGAACTGAAACCACTTCAAAAGAGCTCAAGAAACAATATCCTGGGTACCCAGCATGCTGGCAAGATGCTTAGCAAGCTTATTAACTTTCTCTTGTTTGATGTTTAAATCCTCCAGCGCTTGCTATTGCACCAGAAAGTATGCATCTGAATTCTGCAGGGACTTCCTTAGTCCTTCGTCTTCGTGTCGTAGCACATCTGATCGATGTCTTTCAACTTGAAGTTGAGACTCAAGAAGAATAACTGATTCAGGCAGCGAGTTTGAAGAGCTTGTGCCAGCAGTAGTGGCCAGTAACTCGAACACTACATCAAGACAGGACTTTTGGGTTGTCTCACTGTCGTCAAGATAGTTTTTATCAGCTTTGTTGGAGACCAATAGGGATGTCTTACTATCTTGAACCTTATCTGCATTACTTCCTTTACCATTTCATAAGGGGTACTCTTCTCCAATATTTTGTCCGCATTCTAAAAGAGAAACAAGCATACACATCATAGGTTTACCAAGTTGTATATGAAACCCATTTTGGTAAATCAGTTCAGTAGTAAAGTGGACAGGATAACAACATGAAACAAACATATATCTATGTACCATGGTTATTGTATGGTCTATATCATTCTAGTTTTCAAATTTGAAGGATGGAATTGAAACAGGTTTAAAACATACCTGTTGCGCCATTGGAGTTTCAATTCCATCCTTCAAATTTGAAAATAGTTGGTATGAGTAATTACAATGATGCAAGAGCAAAGAAGTATGAACCATAGCTACAGAACCTGACCTGAGAACAATTCTTATTCTACTTTAAGCTTTGAGTTGGGGTTCGAAGCGGTGGTCCTCGTGGTTTGGGCACTGCAGTTGCCTTACTAACTTCTCGTGTCTGGGTGCTCTATGGTGGAGACAGTGCTGTGTCAACTAGAACTGGGTTATTATGTGTTGGGGTTGGGGTTAGAAGTGGTGTAGATGGTTCTCTGTCAAATTGGATAGGGTACAATCTATGAGAGTCTGGGTTATGTGTGGTGAGGCTTGTTCTTGGGCAAGTACAACCGTGGTTCTATCTGCATCAACTGGTAGCACTATCCTTTGTGAAGACCGTGTTGTTACTCCCTTAGATACTGTGTGAAAACCCGAGACCGATGCGCCAGATGTCTTCCGTCTATTTGCCATCGTTGCCATGTCATTCGCTTGCATGCTGCACTTTGTCATGTCATCATGTCTTTAAATCTTTTGCAACCAAATGTTTTCTCAAATAAATAAATTGTGTTGATATTTGATCCATTTAAAGCGAGGGGATTCACATGTTGATCTCTCTCTTTACAACATATACACGTCTCTCAATATTTCAGGGAGCTATAATAAATAATCCAATATTTTGGAATTACCCTTAACCAAACTTGTAGAATGATCGCATGCCTCTTATTTTCAAGTTTATTCCCCAAACCTTCCCCAATATTATTTTCCAGTTTATCGAGGTTCCTCCAAAAATTTCAACATTTTTGGACTCTTCTAAAATGTTGTCCTAGTTCAAACCATTCAAATGAAATTCAATTGGATTTGAATTTAAATCTTCCAATCATGCCACTTTTATTTTCCTGGATCAAGCTCATTTTTGTGAGTATGAGAAAACACCCTCCTGCCCAAGCTCCAACCCTAACCTCTCTTTCTTTTCTTTCTTATCTCTGTTTTCTTTTTCTTTTTTTTTGTAAAAAGAAAGAGAAGGGAGAAGGATAGACAGATGCCCAGCGCAGCCCACCAAACTCTTCTCTCCCCTGTTTTTTTGTTCACATGAACCATGCCGACCCAATAAGGCCTAGGCCCAGCGCCCTCCACTTAACCCTGTCCCTCTCCCGTCAGAACCCTGGCCCGATATCACCCCGATCGATCCCCATGTCTCCCTCCCCGCGCCGCCAGGAGAGCTCGCACTCGATCCCGCGACCTCCGCTGCCAAGCATGCCGCCGCCCTGCACGCGAGCCCCACACGCACGCGATTGCGCCGGCCTCTCCTTCCTCGCGCCGCTCCCTCAGCCTCTCCTTCTGGCCCCAACGCCCCGCGCCTCTCCACCTCCGCGTCAGCCGAAGCCCCCGCCGCCAACTCACCGGAGCGCATTGTCGGCTACCCCGGAGCTGCGCCGCTCCTCCAGTCCCCGCACGCGCCAAGGGCCCGAACCCTCCATGCCGCGTCGGAGACCGCCCCTCGCCGCGGCTCCACCCTGCAGGAGCTCCCGCTAGACCCGGCCATCTTCTGCCGCAGCTCGCCGGAGCTCCTCTGCCCCGCCTCCATCATTGGATCGCCCCGACCCCATCGTCATCCATGCAACCAAGCCCAGACCGCGCCCCGCCTACCTCCGCCTCGCCTGTGACCTCCTGTGCACTGGATCCAGCCCCGACGACCCATCCCCGACCTCCTCATTCGACTCCTCGCCGGATCCGGAGGTCCTCGTCGTGCCACTGCCTCGCTGCGTTCTGCGCCGGAGTTCCCCTGCCGACGCCTTCGTTCAGTCACCTCGCAAAGGAGACGACCAGCAGCACCAGCTGCATCGAGCGACGGCCAAAACCTGCCACGTTGACCAAGGCCCTGCTCGAGCCGTCAAGACCGGCAAGATCGACTACACGAAACTGCCAAATCACCAAAACCCTATATCTGAGAGCTTTTCCGCGCTGAGCTTCATCCACCTGGTGAAAACGACCTATTGGTAATTGTTTCGACGGCACGTATACCTGGCTGTGTACGAATGCGATGTGACTTCGGTTTTCCGTTTCAAATTTTTTGAACTAGCGTACGGTTTATTTTGGTAAGTTTGGTGTAAGTTTAGGCCCTGTTTGATAGCAAAGTATTTTCTAAGTATGTTGATAATACTACAGTTTTTGAGATTACCATAGTATTTTTTACAATGACCTGTTTGGTAGTCCATAAAAACTGTGGTTTTAATATTGTAGTATTGACCAAACCGTGGTTTTTTCTCTATATAAAAAAAAGAGCCCCAGACCTCTTTTTAAAAAACAGAGGAGCCGAAAAGAAGGGTCTCACGTCGTTATCCTTCCCCTCTCCAACAACTCGCTCCTACCACGCCGCCGCCGCGCCGCCTGTCGCGTTTGGAGGTATCTCCCTCGTCGGCCATGGGGAAACAACAAGACGGCAAAGAAGAGACCAAAGGTGAGTACACTGTCCTTCATCCTCCCTCATTGGCTCCTCCCACATCTTCACGGCTACGGCTGGCCCCTTCCTCCGCCCGTGATGGAATAGGCCAGGGCACTAGATCTATTTGGTTCTTGCTATCTTCAAAGGATGAACCCTTGTTTGAGCCAAAATCTATATGTTCGATTCATGTGCCTTCTCCTTTATAATGTGTGGTACGATGCACACGGGTAACCCGAGGGAGCGAGCTGCTATTGCGTTTGAGATCAGTGAAGGCGCCGCTACGAAGGTTTTTATTCTGCCTAATTACTCCGCCGCCGTCGCTGCCGCTAATCATAATTAGTCTAATTGATCCATATATTATATTCTAGTAGTAAAGTACGGTGCTACTTCCATGTACTATATTATTCAGCTAGCTACCACGAGTCGTCAAGAATAATTCAGAGGTGAATAGAGACCAGAGGATAGAGAAGATGCAAATATCAAGTGAATGCGCTCAACGTGGCCGCGCGATTCCAATCCTGGTGCAGCTCTTCGTGCCCCTCGGCAGTGACACAGATGACTGGCCAACTACACGACGTGTTGGGTCGTCACCTCCACGCGTAGCTCCGCTGCGCCTCGATGGTGACGCGAAGAACGGTTAGCAGCTCCGTCTATGTGTAGCTTCACCACCAGGAAATTCACAGGAGACGTCGAGCCATGGATGATCTTTGTTGTATATACAAGCCACCTGTTGGGTTGTTATGCATGCTAATGGTTAGGATATCCAGCTAGCTAGCTACAAAAGCTCAACAGCATTAGTATTCAAATGAAACTACTCTGCGTATGATGCCTTCTCGTCGGACAAGAGTATAATCAGACTGGGATCATCTCTAAATACTAAGGCCCACAAACTGAATCATCTATGGCTGTCTCTAATCGTATGGAGTGTTCGACACGAATTTATCGTACATATAGCAAGGTTCGTATTCAAACGGCCGGCCAGCTGCATGTCCTTCCACTGCTAACGGCTAGGTAGCTGACTATTTATACATAACGGCTAGGTAACAATACTGTGTTTTACAACAATAACCAAACAGGTCACAATAATCTCAATACTTCAAGATACTTTGGTATTATTCAAACTGTGATATCTTGTACCCATTGACAAAAATACTGTGGTTTTTAATACTTCAGTTTTTCTAATATTTTGCTACCAAACATAGCCTTAGCGTTTTTTGCTTTGTGTTTTGTGGACAGCGGCGCCGAGTTGATCGCTTTCAGTCTCGCTCGTCCCCGTCCAGCGTCCTTTTCTGCTGCGGTTCTTCCCATGCCGGCCTCGGACATAGCGACCAGGTCCTTTGCACCGGCGGTGGCTGGGGCCCAAGAGAACATCTCAATTCTCAAGAGATGCAGCCTTGGGTCAACCGGTGATTGGGATATAATTGCATCTTGGGCGCTACAAGTTGGAATTAGAGCCTCGATCGACCACAGGAGTTTCCTTGATTGATCGTAGTTTGGCCGTTGTCGAGTCTAGAAGAAAACTATTTCTCAGAGTCTAGTTATATCGGAGAGTAGGGATTCTTTTTACTCCTCATCCCCTTCGTTGCTCTGGTGAGGAATCTTGACTTATGTGTTTTGAATTACTCCTCTTCCCCATCAAATTTTCTTTAGGATCAAGAAGTTAGTTTTCGTTCATTGCGATGTCAGCTCTTTCATCCGGTGCACTCTCTTCAAATGATCTGATCCTCTTCATCCTTGCAAGATCAACTCTCATCTTCTCAACGGCGCCGTTTCCCCATCCCTAGTTATTTTCTTTTCCCACCCTCCCGCCCTTTTGTCCATGGAGCCTGAAGTCGCTAATGAAGTATCCATTTTGTTTGTGCAAAGTCTCTTCATTCTTTCCTCAATTATTTTAGCCGGTGATTTCTCGTCTAGTTTGTCATTCTCTCGTTTTCTTTTCAGGTGGATTCAATTCAGGTTTCTCGGGTTGATCGTATTCCTTTCTTTAGCTCAAATGTTTCTCGTTGCTCATTTGCCTCTCGCCATTTAATCATTTCGGAGCGTAGAAGACATCTCAGAAGACTCATGCTCACATTCATTTGATGTTGTCACCTCATTCAAGTCTTTCAATTGTTCCGGTGCATCACTTATCATTCAACAATCCTTTTTCAATGATGTTTTCTCTGCAATGGGCCCTAGCTGTGACGCCCCCGATTCAATCTACACTAATCATACACGCAAATGTGGACGATCAAGATCAGGGACTCACGGGAAGATATCACAACACAACTCTAGACACAAATTAAAATAATACAAGCTTTATATTACAAGCCAGGGGCCTCGAGGGCTCGAATACATCAGCTTGAATACTAACGAGTCAGCGGGAGCAACAATATCTGAGTACAGACATAAGTTAAACAAGTTTGCCTTAAGAAGGCTAGCACAAAAGCAACATGATCGAAAAGGCAAGGCCTCCTGCCTGGGAGCCTCCTAACAACTCCTGGTCGTCGGCGTCCGTCATGTCGGGGTAGTAGCAGTCGTCAAAGGTGGCATCTGGCTCCTGGACTCCACCATCTGGTTGCAACAACCAGAAAGAAGAAAGAAGGGGGGAAAGGGGGGGAGTAGCAAAGCAACCATGAGTACTCATCCAAAGTACTCGCAAACAAGGATCTACACTACTTATGCATCAGTATCAATGAAAGGGGGGTAGTATCTATGGACTAACTGCAGAAAGCCAGAATAAGAGGGGGAGAAGCTAGTCCCATTGAAGACTAGCATCTTCAACAGCTTCAAGCATCTTGCAGCATCAGAAGAGATAAGAGTAGCATAAAGTAAAGTAGTAGTGGTGTTATCAACCTCGCCCAAAGATCCTTTCTCCACTCCCTGCGAGAAAGCAATCCCAGAGCCATACTATCCAGTTATCACCTCAAGTATCCAGTTCTAGTTGTATCGATCGGGATACAACTCCAAGTGTCCGTTACTGTAGGACAGGCTATCGATAGATGTTTTCTTCCCTGCAGGGGTGCACCAACTTACCCACCACGCTCGATTAACTCCGGCTGGACACACTTTTCTGGGTCTTGCCCGGCCTCGGCCGAACGATACGCCGCAACCCGACCTAGGCCTAATAGAGAGGTCAGCACGCCGGACTATACCTATGCCCCAGGGATCTTGGGCCATCGCCCCGAGAACTCCTGCATGTTGCATGGGCGGCCGGTGAGCAGACCTAGCTACCTCCTTAAAAAAGGCAAGTGCTTACCCAGTCCAACCCGCGCGCGCCGCTCAGTTGCTGACGTCTATTAAGCTTCGGCTGATGCATACGACGCAGAACGCCCATACTATGCCCACGTGATGGTTAGTGCTATCAGGCCAGAGGCCCCTCGGATCAAATATCCAAACCGCTAGTGTGTTGGTAGTGCGGTCATGAGCAGAGACTCACGAAAGATGTGACCCCGTCGCCCCGTCTCGACGACTTGCGGCAAGGGCTAAGAATGCCCGGCCACGCCTCATATTCAACTCTTGGGTACCCTCCAGGTCAACCTGTCTCCACATCACTCGTGGGTACCCCTCAGGGTCGACCCGCCTTTCCAAGTAACAGTTGTAAAGTCCAAGTATCTGTGTGTCCAAACATCAAGGGGAAAACCCGAGGAATCACCCCCGGTGAAATCCACTCGATGTAATCATCAAGGTGAATGTAAGAGGAACCACCCTCGAGGTTCACACTTGAGGGGTTGCATGACAGAGTCGTATCAGAAGTGGTTAAGGAGGAAATCACCCTCGATGACCACGACCGAATAGCTACAATACAGAGATCTCATCAGGAGTGATGTATGAGGTTCCACCCTCGGCACTCGATGGTAACTCTGCAGAGTCAAGCAACAAAGGGGCGTGATGTGATGTGAGGTGTCGGGCTCTGGTCATCGATCACGTTGATCGAGTCGTCGATGATGAAGCAGGGGCAACAAGGACAAGGTGGGGGTCACTGATGGATCACTAACCAACCTATACTAAGCAGTTTAGGATAAGCAAGTAAGGTAACAATAAGTAGATTACAAAAGCAGGCTATGCATCAGAATAGGAGCAATCAATTATAGTAGCAACAATCTTATGCAAGCATGAGAGAATGGAATGGGCGATATCGGGATGATCAAAGGGGGGGCTTGCCTGGTTGCTCTGGCAAGGAGGGGTCGTCAACACCATAGTCGTACTCATTGGCATCAGCGCCGATCTCGGGGTCTACCGGAGAAGAAGAGGGGGGAAGAAACAGTAAATACGGAGAAAACAAAGCATCAGAAAATATAACTAGGCAATACACGGACCCAGGGGTCTAACACAGGGATAGGTGATACCGGCGAAGGGGGAAACATCCGGGAAAGTATTCCCGGTGTTTCGTGTTTTCGGACAAACCGACCGAAGGGGAACGGTTGCAGGTTTGCTATGCTAGAGACATGTGGCGGACGAACGGACTGCTTATTCAGATTCGTCTCGTTGTTCTGAGCAACTTTCATGTACAAAGTATTTTCATCCGAGCTACGGATTATTTTATATGCTTTTTCAAAGATTTAAGCATTATCTGAAATTCCTGGATTTATTTTAAATTCAAAATTACCAGACATAAAGGCTGCGTGCACCCGGTGCAGTGCACCTAGTGAGGCTGACCAGCGGGTCCAGCCAACTGCTGACTCAACAGTTGACTGGTCCACGTTTGACGAGTCAACTAGTCCGGTGGGACCTGCGTGTTAGTGACCCAATTTTAACATCGTTTTATTTAGCCTTTAAACGACCGGGTTAACTATGCAGCGGGCCCCAGAGTCAGCGACACAGGGCTTAGTTAATAGCGCCATTAACTGCTAATGACGGTGCCTCGTCAGCAACGACACCGACGACGAGGCCGAGCTCCGGCGATGGCCGTCCGGCCGATTCCGGCGACGACTGCACGCGTGGGCGGGACCATTGGCAAGCCAGGGCTCTCACGCTTCGGATGGTGGCCGTGGGGCCTGCTGGGGCGGCCGGAATCGAGCACGGCGGCGAGGACAGCGGGAGGGTAGTGGCGGCGGCTAGAAGCGGGCGAGCAGCCGGGGCGCGGCACAATAGGGGAGGGCGCGCGTGGCAGGGCAGCTCTGGCGGGCGCGGGCGGTTGTGCACGCAGCAGGGAGGCTAGGCAGGGGCCGCAGATAGAGCAGTGCAGACACGGCGCAGGTGACGGTGCATGGGCACAAGAAGCACGTGGCACAGGCGAGCAACGGCAGTGCAACAGCTAGTGGCAGAAAAGAGGAGAGCGGGGGCGCACGGATGGGCGCACACAGGCACCGTGCGCGGCGGGGATAGAGGGGCGGCCGCCAGCGGCAGAGGCAAGCGCCAACGGCAGCAACAGCGCAGGAGTAGCAGCCAAACACATGCACGTACGCGTACACAGGGGGGTTCGGGCACGACGGTGATGGTGGCGTACATCGTCTACGACGATAGATTGAGTACGGGAAGGGGGGAATCGGTGGGGAGGCTCACTGCGGTGCTCGTGGACGAGGTAGGGGAGCGCGGGGAGAGTCGGATGCGTTGAGCTCGTTGACGGGAGGTGGCGGCCGCAGCGGGGAACCGGCTTGATGCCGAGCATACAGTGTAGTCCTGCTTGATTCAAGGCGTGTAGACGAAGGATTCGGCGACGAGGAAGATCATAGACATCCTCCCAAGCACCGGGGAGCACAGTGGCTGCGGGATCGACGGATCCATGGTGACGTGTGTGTCGGTGTCAAAACCGGCGGATCTCGGGTAGGGGGTCCCGAACTATGCGTCTAGGCGGATGGTAACAGGAGACGAGGGACACGATGTTTTACCCAGGTTCGGGCCCTCTTGATGGAGGTAAAACCCTACGTCCTGCTTGATTAATATTGATGATGTGGGTTACAAGAGTAGATCTACCACGAGATCAAGGAGGCTAAACCCTAGAAGCTAGCCTATGGTATGATTGTTGTTCGTCCTATGGACTAAGGCCATCCGGTTTATATAGACACCGGAGAGGGCTAGGGTTACACAGAGTCGTTTACAAAGGTAGGAGATCTACATATTCGTATCCCCAAGCTTGCCTTCTACGCTAAGGAAAGTCCCATCCGGACACGGGACGAAGTCTTCAATCTTCTATCTTCCTAGTCTTGGAGTCCGACCGATGATGATAGTTCGGCTATCCGGACACCCCCTAGTCCGGAACTCCCTCAGTAGCCCCTGAACCAGGCTTCAATGATGACAAGTCCGGCGCGCATATTGTCTTCGACATTGCAAGGCGGGTTCCTCCTCCGAATAATTTATAGAAGATCGTGAACACCAGGATAGTGTCCGGCTCTGCAAAAATAAATTCCACATACCACCATAGAGGGAATAATATTACACAAGATCAATCTGCTGACGTATTCTATGGCGTGACGTCACACCACTTCGCCTTTACTCGAATTGTTTTTATTGTTCCACCTCAGCGCGTTTAGCGAGGCGGTTTCCTTGGCACGTCTTGTCGAAGCAGAGATCGTGCTCCCCTTATTCCGGGATTCCCATCAATACGAACGTGGGTAACCCAACCGCGCCCGTTGCCACGCCCCCTCCATCGAAGGCGGGTTTCAAACGGTCACGGGGACGGCTCTTGGTATTCTTCCTCTTTATAATGAGACCAAGGCCCGTTCTTTTTATTCAATCCTCTATCGAATCCGCCCCTCTCCCTGAGTTCCAACACCCAGGGCTCCGAATTCAGGTACCTCCGATCTTCGACAATGTCTGGTCCTGATCTACGAGGCCGGTGGATGCCCTACTCCATCACAGAGGAGGACGTGCTAAAGCTGAGAGATGCCAGGTATTTAACCTACGAGATTTCGCATAGGCTGCCTGCCCGAGGGCAAGTTATCCCAACTCCCGAGCCTGGCGAGACCGTCGTGTTCGTGTCTCACTTCCGTCAGGGTTTAGGCTTCCCGACGGATCCCTTCATGAGAGGGCTCATGTTTTACTATGGGCTGGAATTCCACGACCTGGCTCCGGAGTCCATCCTCCATATCTCATCATTCATTGTCGTTTGTGAAGCCTTCCTCCGCACTACCCCTCACTTCGGCTTATGGCTCAAAACCTTCAACGTGGAGCCGAAGATGATTGAGGGGCGTCAGGCATAGTGCGGAGGGGCGGTTATAAGCAAGAGGGTCGAAGCTCCATGGCCCAAGGGCTCTTTCCAAGAGGAGCTCGGCTTGTGGCAACAGGAGTGGTTTTATATCACCGCTCCCCGGGGCAGCAGGCAGAAGCCGCCGCCCGTCTTTCGCTCGGGCCCTCCACAGCAGCTGACGTCATGTGTCAACAAGGGGCGTGACTGGGGGCCGCCCAAAGACGTCCCCCTGTTGCAGGACCGGATTCGAGGCCTCCAAGAAAGGGAGATCGATCTGGTCGCAGTGGTGCAGGTCATGTTGATCCGACGCCTACCACCCTACAAACGTCGCCCCCTTCGCCTGTGGGAATTTAATCCGGAGGGGCCACGAGCTCTTCTACACTTCATGGGTTTGACTCCCATGGAGATGTATAAACTGTTCTTCGGATCGCAAGCGACGCATCCGGAATTGACCGAGGACGCTGGCCTAAGCTGCAATCGCCCGGATACTCAAGTAAGTAGCCTTGTGTCCGGACACACCATCCATTTATTTATCGTGAGCTTGCCTTTTAACCAGCTATCCCTGGACAGGAGTGGATAACGCAAGCAAAACTGATACGGTGTCCGGCCCCCCTCCCCGAGACCACGCAGGATCCCATGTTAATCAAAATGTTGGAGGTTGCACCTTCGAATGAGGGCGAAGGGGGGCACGGGGAAACTGTCACCTCTGCCAAGGAGGCGTTTAGTAAGGGAGGAATCGAGAGTCCCTCCTTCCAGGGGGAGAAGAGGAACGCTTCCGAAGACCCGGAGGCCAAGGCCTCAAAGCGGGGAAAGAAATCTGTACCGGAAGGTCCTGCGCCAGAAAGCGCCCCGGCCGTACTGTCTCCTTGGAGGAATCAGCCCTCTAACGAGCCGTAAGCGAAAAGGGGGATTTTATAATTATCAGACACCCCTGCTTAATGTCTAAAGGTAACGAAGTTTTTACCTTGTAGTTCGGATCTCAGCCCATCTCAGCATAGCTCATCTTCGGGAGACCTTCGTCCGGAGATGATGGAAAGCGAAACGCCTTCATCTGCCACCCCATTGTGCGGGGCGGACGACCCTGAGGTGTCGTCGCAGAGGGTCTCCCTGAGTCCGGCGGGACCGGAGAGTTCAGCGCCCATTGGAGTACGGCCGGTGGAGCTGCAGGATTTTCTTAGGAGGGCGTCCATCTCGGAAGATCACCGCACATTAATGAGTACGGTTATTGAAAGGATCTCGTCCGCCGAGAGCGGGTTGTATGAGGCCGTTGGTAGCTTGCTGACGAGCTTTGAGGTATGCGAAAAATAACGTACCTTTTGACAGTTTTGCGCACGAAGTGCGCCCTGTATAGATAGTAGCCCCTGAGACTTGGTATGTTGTCGAAAGCGATAGCGTGTCAAGGATCGTAATCTCAGTTATAGAATGCCGCCTTTCCTATGCAGGTGGCAGATCGTCCGGTGGCCAGCCGGACTGATGGATTTGCCGAGTTGAGAAGGCAACTCGACGTTGCGGATGCGGACATCTCACTGGTCAATAAACGACTGGATGAGTCACAAGGTACGTGGTTGCTCCGTGGTCGCCTAGTAAGGAGGCTGACACCCGTGCCTTACAATTTGTATGCTTGATGCAGATGGCGCTGCTACTATGGAAGGCCTTCGAGCCGAACTTGCTCGGGCCAAGGAGCAACCCAAAAAAAGCGAGGCGGCTGCCTCGAAGGCAGCGGAAGAGCTAGAAGCCGAGAAGGCTGCTCACTGCCGAAGCAGGGAGGAGATGGCTGGAATGGCCGCGAAATTAAAAGTTGCTACCGACAGGAGGTTCTTGAAAGAGAACATCGAGCGGAACAAGAGGACCTGAAGAAGGCCGACGCCGAAGCCAAGGATGCTCGTAGTGCGATGCGGGCTATGAAGGAGGAACTGCGTCAAATCCGAGACATTGTGGCTGGAAAGCCCTTTATGCTGCGCAGGAAGTTCACGGATCCGAAGTATGCTCAGCTTGGCCGATTGTATGGTGTGGAGGATCCTTATCTGGACTTGGCAGCGAGTGCAGCGGACGCAGTCGTGCACTTCCGAAGCCAGAAGGGTCACGAAATGGAAGAGCTTTTCTGGTCTCAATTCCATAGTCCGTAGCGTCAACTTCCGCTGAGTGATCGGCTGGTTGAGTGGGCTGAGCTAAATAGATTGTCCGGACTTGCCATGACGGATGTGGTCACTCATCTGTGGCCGGGAAGACCCAAACCGAAGAGTTATTTTGGCTTGTTGCAGCAATTCCTTGGGGCAGTGCCGCATATTAAGGCGATGAAGCGGTCGGCATGCATAGAAGGTGCACGGATGGCTCTCGCCCGTGGTAAAACATACTGGGCGGAGATGGATGCCACCGCTGTTGCATCCCGGGGTTCGGACAAAAGCCGATTCCCCACCGAGCATTACTTTGAGGAAGTCCTGCAGAGCGCTCGTATAATAGAGTCGCAGTGCTCGAAAGATGTTATGTTTGAATGACATGTATGATTTCTAAGATCATGTTTATAATGCAATGACTTTTTATACTTGTGTGTTCAAGTATTGAACTATCTCCTGTGCGGCCGTATATGTATGTATAATCTGAAAGATGGCAGTCTTTGGCTTCAGCCCCCACGCACATGGTGCGGGGGTGTTTGCAAAAAGAAAAACGCTTTTTCACACTTAATCCAACGTCTTGGTCCTTTTAAGGAGGTGATAGCATAGCAAACTAGGCAACCGGACTATAATGCTTTATCACTTTCACTTAGCCATAGGAGCTCGAATGTGGGGCTACTATATAGCCCCTGATGGCACCACGCTTCTCCGAACTCGGGGTGTGTATGTGCCTGACCGGGAAGCGGTCCTTTGTCAAAGCGGAGGAATTCTAAACATTCCAATGGTCGATCGAGTGGTTGACCAGTCTCTCCCTATATCATGACAGTCAGTTTTCAGCTTTCTCTACTGAGGTGCTCTCCCGGCCGAACCGGGGCACAATCGCAGTAGTTCTCCTGGTGTCGTGTTAGCCGATGATACGGAACGTAAGGCAGCAAAACACAGGAGCCGGGCAAACCCAACATTTGACCAAAGACATGATTCGGAGCTGATGCATATAAGGCCTAACTCAAGACGCGAACACTCCCTGAGGTGTTCGGTCTTTATGATATAGGGCAGAATAAAGCCCTAAGCCCCTAGTGTCCAGGTACGGGCGGGAACTTCTGGCGCGGCCGATGCCAAAACGCCAACCTCCTCCTCGGCTCTGGTAGGAAACCGGGGGATGTGTATCAACAAGAGACAGTGAGAAAGGTTTACGCAGGGTCTTAATCTGAAAAGAATCCTTGCAACGGGTCCCTACTGCACGTCTGCGCCTATGTCTCCGTTGTGCTGTATCCTGGACGGGTGTAGCACGTGCTTCATCTGTAAAAGAGAAGGACTTAGTTTGTAAGAAATATCATGCAAAAAGTGTATCAAAATAAAGTATAATTTGGAAGATGAAGAAAGTTGAGCTTTATTGGCTTTCATCACTTATGCGCGTGGCCCCCTAAAAAAAGGGGTATGCGGCTGGGAAGCCCCTTGTTAAGTTACGCCGGACTCGTCTAACCATGTCCGAGGTCTAAATGACCTGTTTTTAGGGGCTTTTACCTGCAAGGTCAGAATAATGTGTGGCTGTCGAGGCAGCCGCACATTCTCCGTGGTCGAGAGACACCTGGAGTTTTAAGAATATGCCACATGGACCGGGCATTTTTAAGCGTAAGTGATGCGTAATGTGGTATTGCATTAAAGTGGGCGAAGGCTGCACGCCCCAGTAGTGCTTAAGGGCTACTGCTAAATGGGGCGATGGAGAGTGAGCTTTTTTCGATGGAGGTTGTCAGATGAACCGAACACGACCTCTAGTGGTACAGAGCCTGTAAAATTGGCTAAGAAGGCCTGGCGTCACTCCTTTGAAGGAAGTGCTGCTATAGCGAATTTTGGTGGGTTCTATCCCCAGTCTGCGGACGGTGTCCTGGTATAGCAGGGGCCGCGCTGCGTGTTATCACGTGAAGTGAGTTCACTGTTTTGACTTCTAATGGGAAAGTCTTTTGGTTTCCGGAGCGCTGCTTTTGGGTTTCTTCACTTTCACTTGGTGTGTCGAGCCCTTTGTGTTCGGCATTAAGTCGGCCGGACTGCTTGAAGACCCAACAATCTCTGTGGGTATGGTTTGCAGGCTTCCCGGAGGTACCGTGTATTTGACACAGTCTTGTTTAGGTTGGATAGCTCGTCACTATTATCCTTTAGGGGCAGTGTTTTGTTGTTCGGCCGAGAGCTTTTGAATCCGGCGTTGACCGCCGTACTATTTGGGCCATTTTCCTTATTCCGGCGCTGATCTTTTTTGCGTCGTGATTTCCCATTTCCATCCCTGATTTCGGATGTACTCGGGTCGCTGGTGCTGCATCTAGCCAACCAGCTGTCTTCCCCCGTGCAAAAGCGGGTCATGAGACTTGTTAGTGCGGCCATTGTTCTTGGTTTTTCCTGGCCGAGGTGTCTGGTGAGCCATTCGTCTCGGACGTTGTGTTTAAAGGCTGCTAAGGCTTCAGCGTCCGGACAGTCAACTATTTGGTTCTTTTTAGTGAGGAACCTGTTCCAGAATTTGCGTGTTGATTCTCCGGGCTGTTGAGTTATGTGACTTAAATCATCTGCATCCGGAGGCCGGACATAAGTCCCTTGAAAATTTGCTCGAAACGCATCCTCAAGCTCTTCCCAACTTCCAATCGTATTTTCTGGGAGGCTTTTAAGCCAATGCCGAGCCGGCCCTTTGAGCTTGAGGGGTAGGTATTTTATGGCATGGAGATCGTCTCCTCTTGCCATGTGTATGTGTATGATATAATCCTCAATCCAGACTCTGGGGTCTGTTGTTCCGTCGTATGCCTCTATGTTTATGGGTTTAAATCCCGCTGGAAATCCATGATCCAGTACCTCGTCGGTAAAACATAGTGGGTGTGCGGCGCCCCTGTATTTGGGTGTGCCGTTGTCTTCAAATGCTCGGCTGGTTGTGTTACTTCCTGGAGTCTTCTTTTTTGGCCCATAGATAGACCTGGCAGGGTTATCCTTTTTCTAAGGATCTTTATGCTGATCATGTGACGGCTTGTGTGTGGCGCCCCGTGTTGCTCTTGGCCTGTCTTCTGGTCGTCTATCCGGCCAGGCGGCCTCTTTCTTTTTTGACTGCAGGGGCTCGAAGGCCTCCTCGTCAAATTCGGGCAACAGCTTGCGCTTCGGGTAGCTCTTTGTCTGGTGACTAGTGCCATATTTATCTGCGGTGTTGAGTACTTTGCTCCATCTCATTCTGAGTGCGTCTTCCACTGTTTTGAGCTTCCGCTTTTGCTTCTTCAAACTTCTTGCAGTGGCGACGAGCCTTTTATGAAGATTCATATGCTCTGGTGATGTGAGATCATCTTCACCGGGGATGGGTTGCTTGTTGACGTGTGCGTCGTCCACTGCTTCGCCCTGCTCTAGGGCCGGGTCCATATGGGTGCCATTTTTGTCGATGCCGGTGAGGGAGTCCCGGATTAGGGGGTGTCCGGATAGCCGGACTACCATCATCAGCCGAACTATCATCAGCCGGACTATCATCATCGACCGGACTCCAAGACTATGAAGATACAAGATTGAAGACTTCGTCCCGTGTCTGGATGGGACTTTCCTTGGCGTGGAAGGCAAGCTTGGCGATACAGATACGTAAATCTCCTACCATTGTAACCGACTCTATGTAACCCTAGCCCTCTCCGGTGTCTATATAAACCGGATGGCTCTAGTCCGTAGGACACAACAACAACCATTACAACCATACCATAGGCTAGCTTCTAGGGTTTAGCCTCCTTGATCTCGTGGTAGATCCACTCTTGTAAACATCCACAATATCAATATCAATCAAGCAGGACGTAGGGTTTTACCTCCATCAAGAGGGCCCGAACCTGGGTAAAACATCGTGTCCCTTGTCTCCTGTTACCATCCGCCTAGACGCACAGTTTGGGACCCCCTACCCGAGATCCGCCGGTTTTGACACCGACATTGGTGCTTTCATTGAGAGTTCCTCTGTGCCGTCACCGATAGGAAGGATGCCTCCTCCCATCTTCAAGGACGGTATTTTCGCCAAAGGAGACTTGGCCGCCGGCCAAACTATTCGGCTAGGTGGTTTTCTTATGACCGCCTGTCCGGCCACCGCTTCGACAATGACCTCTCAAGTCGTCAAAAGCAATCTTCACGTCAGCTCGGAATTCGCTGAGCGGCTGGATCCAATAGAGCTCTCGTCCGTAAACGAGCACTTGGATCGCATTGCCGCCCTGGGAGTCGCTACAGACTACAATCAGATTGGGCTTAAAACCGATCTGAGAGAGATTAACTCTCCCCAGGTCACCCACCACGTTGCAGTGGTAGAGGAACAATGCGGTGACTCTTCTCCTGTATTGAAAACTAGTCATGTCTGGGCTCCCGAACCCCCCATGTCGGATTCCTGCGGAGGGATGGACTTCGATCAAGCACTGAACTTAAAGTCAGGCATCGTACCAGACTCGTTGGACAACGTCCAGCAATCCAAGCTTCCAAATTTGGAAACTTCTCAGCCCTCGAGCCTTGAGATGGGTAGGGTTCCGGACTTAATTCCACCCACCCGCCCAGACATATGCGATCTATCTCTAATCCGGCAAGAGCCCGCTGAGACAGTACATCACTACTGGGCCAGATTCCTCCTGGTTATGGACAGGATAAAGGGCTGCCGAGAGGAAAACGCAATCTCAATTTTTTGCAATAATTGCACGGACGAGGGAATCTTGAACGCCGTCAGCCGTCGTGAAATTACACGCTTCGCCGACCTGGCGTCCATAGTACGAAAGTACTATGCGATGGAGAGTTTCCGGACAACCGAAAATAAGTTTTGGGACAATCCGGCCCCGAATACAACCCTAGTCTGCAACAAAAGGGTGCATTACACTCAGGCACCAGATACAAAAACCAAAAAGCAAAAACCCCATAAAGGGCACGGAACCGTACTGGAGGGATGGCTTAGCGGACCCTGTAAAATTCACAATACAGAGGGTGCCATCCCAACACATAGCCGTCGAGCATGTTAGACATTACGGCATGTGGCCAAAAGTGGAGAGGAGCTTCTAGCCCCGGAAAACCACTCCAACAATACCGGTACGGTATCAATAGTCTTCGAGACTTTCGCATCAAACAATATGCGGAAATGAACAATCCGCAGCCTTGCCAAAGTCTACCAAGTAGCAATAACTAATCCATGGAGCGACACAGCCATCACCTTCAACGCCAGCGACGAACCTAAATTCCGAACAGCCCGAGCTCTAGCCGCACTGGTACTTAGTCCAATAGTGGACGGCTTTCGACTTACAAAGGTCCTCATGGATGGCGGCAGCGGATTAAACCTCATCTACGAGGAAACCCTTCAAAAAATGGAAATAGACTGGAGCCGCATTGAGCGAAGTAGCACAACCTTTAGAGGAATAATCCCTAGCCGAGAGGCGCACTGCACAGGAAAAATCACACTTGATGTGGTATTCGGCTCGCCGGACAATTACAGATCCGAAGAAGTCACGTTCCAAGTGGCCCCGTTCAACAGCGGATATCACGCTATATTAGGACGAGAGGCATTCACAATTTTTCAAGCCGTACCCCATTATGGGTACATGAAGCTCAAAATGCCTGGGCCCGGCGGAATAATCACTCTCGTTAGTAATCCGGACATAGCACTCCGCGCCGAAAACAGGATAGCCGCATTAGCCTTAGAGGCACTATCTGAAGCCCTAGCGGCAGAGGAACACACCACGCTGCGCTCTACGGTGAATAGGGACGATGTGATACTCGATAAGAGATCCAAGTCCACCTCCTTTAAACCAGCAGATGAAATAGTAAAATTCCAGGTCCACCCAACGGACCGACAAAGACGGCCTCCATCGGGGCACAATTGAACCCTGATGTAGATGCCGCACTGCGAGAATTCCTTCGGGAAAATTGGGACATTTTTGCCTGGCACCCCTCGGATATGCCTGGAATCCCATGCAGATTGGCAGAACACAGCCTAAACATCCTAAAAGGATTCAAGCCAGTCAAACAGGCTCTTCGACGATTTTCCGAACCCAAAAGACAAGCAATGGGAGAAGAGCTAGCCAAACTATTGGAAGCCGGATTCATCAGAGACATCAAACATCCGGATTGGCTAGCAAACCTGGTAATGGTACCAAAGAAGGACAAATCCTGGCGCCTATGTGTCGATTTCAAAGACCTAAATAAAGCCTGCCCAAAGGATCCCTTCCCCCTCCCCCGCATCGACCAAATCATCGATGCCACTGCAGGGCACGATTCATTGTGCTTCCTGGACGCATACTCCGGCTATCATCAAATCAAGATGGCAGAAGCGGATCAAGCCGCAACGGCATTCATTACTCCATATGGACCATTCTGCTTCAACACGATGCCCTTCGGACTTGAAAACGCCGGCGCAACATATCAGCGCATGATTTAGACATGTCTGGCTACCCAGATCGGCAAAACAGTAGAGGCATACGTAGACGACGTAGTCGTCAAAACTAAACACGTCGAAACTCTAGTAGACGACTTGAGGCTCACATTCGACAACCTCAGAGCATATGACATCAAGCTGAATCCGGAAAAATGCGTTTTCGGCGTACCAGCTGGAAAGCTGCTGGGCTTCATCGTATCCGGTAGAGGAATTGAAGCAAACCCAGCCAAAATCCGAGCTCTGTCACAGCCAGATATCCCAAAAGACCTCAAGCAAATACAAAAATTGACTGGATGCATGGCGGCTCTAAGCCACTTTATCTCCCGTCTAGGAGAAAAGGCATTGCCCCTCTATCGCCTCCTTAGGCGCACCGAACACTTCGAGTGGACGGATGCTGCCACCGCCGGACTCGAAGAAATAAAGGCCATATTGGCAACAAATCTGGTCCTGGCTGCACCCAACCTGGGTGAACCAATGTTGTTATACATCGTAAGCGCGGTACTCATCGTCAAACGAGAGACAGAAGGGCATAAATTCCCTCTTCAAAAACCAGTATACTGCGTATCCACTGTGTTAACCCCCTGCAAGTCCCGTTACCCGCACTATCAGAAGATAGCATACGCGGTGTTCATGGCATCCCGGAAGCTCCGACACTACTTTCAAGAGTGTTCAATAACAGTGGCCTCTGAAGTACCACTTAACGACATTATAAACAACCACGACGCGACGAGCAGGATTGCAAAATGGGCCATTGAGCTCTTACCATTTGATATAACTTAGAAACCTCGGCGAGCTATAAAGTCACAAGTTTTGGCTGACTTTGTCGCTGATGGACCGAAGCCGAACTCCCTAAAGAGTACGGCGCATACTCCAATTGGATTATGCACTTCGACGGCTCTAAAATGTTAGCCGGATTGGGGGCTGGCGTCGTATTGACTTCCCCGACCGGGGACACAGTCCAATACGTACTTCAGATAATGTACACGGACTCCAACAACGCAGCCGAATACGAGGCCCTTTTACATGGTCTCTGGATGGCAATCTCCATGGGCATTCAATGCCTAGAGGTGCGCGGGGATTCAAACCTTGCAATATCCCAAATAAACGGAGACTTTGACGCCAAAGATCCGAAAATGGCAGCATATCGCAATGCTGTCCTAAAAATGTCAGCCCGGTTTGAAGGACTTGAATTCCATCACGTAGCCCGGGATAATAACCAAGCAGCCAACGTACTGGCACGCATCGGCGCAAAACGCGACGCTGTCCCTCCTAACATCTTCTTGGAACGGCTCTTCAAGCCATCCGTACTATGGGAAGAGGAGTCCAGAAATAACAAACCGGAACAAGCCGCACCAACCGGCGATTCAGCCGATGACATAACACCTTCAGCCCACGACATAATGGCAGTAATTGCCCCGTGGACAGAACCATTCCTCGCCTACTTGCTTAGGCAGGAACTCCCCGAAGACCATAATGAGGCCCGCTGCGTAGTCCGGCGATCTAAAGCCTACAAGGTCCATGAGGGAGAACTCTATAAGAAAAGCACAACCGGAGTCCTTCAAAGGTGTATCTCCGAAGAGGAAGGGCGAGACCTTCTGGCTGAAATTCACGCTGGACTAGGCGAACACCACGCCGCAGCCCAGGCCCTTGTAGGAAAGTCATTCCGTACATGATTTTATTGGCCGACGGCCCGGGCAGATGCTCAGGACTTAGTCCAAAGATGCGTTGGTTGTCAGCTCTTTGCTAATCAGAGCCATATGCCACCCACCGCCCTCAAAACTATACCCATTACCTGGCCGTTCGCGGTCTGGGGGCTTGACATGGTTGGACCACTTAAAGGGGGAACCCACAAGCAAAGATACCTATTGGTCATGGTGGACAAATTCACCAAATGGATAGAGGCCAAGCCAGTTAAAACGGCAGAGTCCGGACCAGTGATAGATTTCATATCCGGGGTAGTACACCGTTACGGTGTCCCCCACAGCATCATCACCAATAACGGCACGAACTTCACGGCCGACGAGGTTAAATCATGGTGCAAAAATATGGGCATCAAGCTCGATTATGGTTCAGTCTATCACCCTCAAACCAATGGTCAAGTGGAACGAGCAAATGGTCTAATAATGAGCGGCATCAAACCCAGACTAGTGCGGTCCCTTACGAAATCTGACGCGCACTGGGTAGAGGAGCTCGACTCCGTACTCTGGGGGCTGCGGACAACGCCTAACCGTACTACCGGATTCACACCATTTTTATGGTATACGGCGCAGAAGCAGTTTTGCCCTGCGACATCATTCATGACTCACCTCGAGTGCGCATGTACGAAGAAAGAGAAGCCGAGTTGGATCGGCAGGACAGCTTGGACGCATTGGAGGAAGAACGCGACGTCGCAAAGGCTCGTTCCGCAGTTTATCAGCAACATGCTCGAAGATACCAAAGCAGAGAAGTACGGGCCAAGACTTACAATGTTGGCGAACTAGTTCTACGCCTGCCGGACGAGAAAAAGGACAAGCTCAAGCCCAAATGGGAAGGCCCCTTCATCGTCGATCAAGTCCTGACCGGCGGAGCGTACCGTCTACGAAATGCATCGGATAACCGACTCGAGCTGAACCCATGGAACGCAGCCCGCCTTCGAAGATTCTATGCCTAGCGCCGGACTAAGAGTTCGTCCCTTTCCCCCCATCCAATTTTTTTTTACTTCAGCTGCCTTTTGTTTATCTTTTTCTTCTCAACCCTATTCATCAAAGCCTTAAAGGGCCTACTTGCGCAATGTTCACGCGCAATTGATGTGCTATCCGCACTCATTATACCTGGGGGCTTCTTTACCAGAAGCTTAATTATAAGGGCTTCATGCCCAGCACATGTGTCAAGCCTCCACATGTACCTTTTATTCACCATTATATGCATCGATATGACTTAAGTTTTGGCCAAGCTGGGTTGCCTGGCTCCTGTGCTTACCCCTACGTTCCCGATTGTTCGGCTAGGAGGTAAAGGGAGCACCTCTGTGATTGTTACTGCCGGGTCAGCCGGATGTGTACCTCAGACTGGGTGAAGCCGAAAGCTAGCGTTCTTAAGGGAATATTCAGTCGGTGACTTAAAAGATGATTTTTTATCCACTTATTTATGTGCCCCCAGATGTTTTTCTGCTTTTTTCGCAGTCCGGACATGCACTTTAGGGCATGCCACCCCCAGAGGAAAGGAACCCTTAACGGAACTATTCTCCCTGAAGATGTTTCTTACTACCCATGTAATATAACATAACTAGTTGGGCACTTGTCTGATAAAGCACTAATGACCCCTACGCCTGGTCTCCATGCACACCCCGGTTGTTTCATAACCAAGAAGGTATTCGGACACACTCCGGACTCTAGGGTCCCGAGGTCGAAGCGAAAAGGTCGGCAAAGACAAACGATCTACAATCCGGCTAGAAGGCATTTTATATGTCATTTTATAATACATTGTCAAATCGACTGATTGTATTCTTCCTCAATCCCATCTAACAGGTTGTCTAATTTATAGTCTTGTTGGGAAAATTTAGCGGCCAGCTCTACTTGGCCGTATACTAAACTCACAGGGATCTCCTTCCCATCGGGCCCCACAGGTCCGACTTCGGCCATGTGGTTGGGATCCGCCTTCTTGTACCGGGTCTTTACCATGGCCCAGGCCTCCCTGGCACCTTAGCGGCAGGCCGAAATCTTCCATAAATGGAAGCGCTGCCGCACTCCCTGAAGCTTCTCCACAAGCTCCCCAAGACCCTCGGGTAAGGAGAAGGCTGGCCATAAAGCCTGGATGACGCCGCTCATTGCCTGCCGAACTCGTTCGATCAGTTGCAACAATTCGGGAAGTTGATCACCCGTTGATACGGGCATCTCCTCCGCAGGGCGACCTGTGAGCATACCTGCAGACATATTCTGTCAAATTGACTTCCTCGCCGAACTCTTCTTTTCAAAGGAGTTCGCTCAAGCACTTACTATAGATGCCGCGACGAAGCCGCTGATTCTCCTTAACGGAGCCCGACAGCTCGGCCCGAACGCCTTTCAGCTCTTCTCCAAGCTGGGCATGGGCATCCTGGAGCTTGTTCCTTTCATGCTGCACCTTATGCAGCACCCTCTCGCCGGCCTTTAGTTGGCACAGAAGTTCTTGCCTGTCCGGATCTTGTCCGGCAGCACCTGCAACGTCATTTTTTAGACTTGCGCAAAGGCCAAACACTACTTATCTTTCTAAAATAATGCATTACCAGGAGAGGTCCCTGTGTTTCCTCCTGCGCCAGAGAGTGCAGCCTCAAGTTGGGCCTTGCACTCTTGCAGGTCCTGAGACAGTTGGGTATTCTTCTCGGTAAGATCCTACGTTTCATATGATCCTTAAATCAGTTAATACAACTACTTTAAGTCTCAGGGGCTACTGGCATATACAACTATTAAATTCTCTTACCCGTATGTCTTTTACATACTGCTTCGTGGCTCTGGTAAAACCATCTTGAGCAGCATGAAGGTGCGCGTCCCCCGCGTTAAAGGCATTCAACGCCTTGGGGGAGAAGCACGCGTCACGAAATATTGTCCGGCGGCGCCTGTGATTCAGGGCACTCTCCACCTCAGACTTGGTGGCGGACAGTCTGTCGGCATCCTCCCTCGGAGGAACGTCCGGCTCGCGCCTTGTGCTCGCCTCCCCCTCCAGACCAGGTGCTGGAGCCTGGCTGGTAGAGGTTGGATTGGCAACCTCCACGCCCACAGTCCGGCGGACGCTTTTTTCCCTACAAAAGTCATGAGCACTCAAACGCTTCCTAGGAACGTTGCTCTAAATAATGAATTGTGAGCTACACCTTTGCGGCGACGTTTCAGTCCGCGCCGCGCTCCTCTTCCGCCTACTGGTCCGGACTGGCCTTTGTTGGCCTGCCACCGCGGGCTTGGCTTCTCGCCCTAGGGGCGCCTCCTGCACAGCGCCATCGTATACGGTGGTTAGAAATAAGCAAGGAAGGAATGACGGTGTCAAGACTTCGGTCGCAATCACCTGGGAAGCCGGATATAGTCCGGGATAGTCGGCCATGATGGCGACTAAAGCATTGTCCATGCTGAGATGGTGGAACACCCAGTCGATTAGCTCCACCATTATGTCCGGATCCTCTTCGGAGGCCGGATCCCGGGATCTCTCTGGATCCTCGGGTTGCGGAGCTGGACTTAGCATGTCCTCCACGATCCGACGCAGCTCCTGCGTCGAAAGAAGAACACAATATAAGAAACTTAAGTTTCAAAAAGCATGGGTCGGGCATGCAGAGTGTTCGCTTACCCAAGGCCAGGGATGATTATTCATGGAGAACCCATTTAATGGGTTCGTTCGAAGGAAATCCTCCTTCTCCCCCTTATACAGGCCGGACAGGACCGTCACCAGATCTTCGACCGAATCCGGCCCTTTGCGGCCATGACGGGTGGCATCGTCCTCCCCGTTGAAATCCCACATGGGGTGGCCCCTGTATTGTAGTGGCTGCACCCCCCGCATAATGCATGTTGCCATGACTCCAATCATGGTCAACCCGGCATGGGCCAGTAACCTTATTCGGCCCATCAAATAATGGACGCTCTTGTCTTCCTCCAGTTGGGGGCTCCGTGGACGCCGACTAAGGTGTTTCTTCAGAGGAGCATTGCTGAACTCCGGGAGGCCAATCCGAACAGGGTCCGGCAGCGGAGCATCTTCTATATAAAACCATTCCGGAGGCCAGTCTTCGGACGCCTTCTTAGGGGTTCCGGATGGATATCCGGTCCCGGCAATGCGCCATATTTCGGCGCCGCCCACTTGATATATGGACCCCTCGTGAGAGCTGGGTACAAGGCAGAACAACCTCTTCCACAGCGTGAAATGGGGCTCGACGCCCAGGAATAGCTCGCAAAGAGCTATGTAACCCGCAATATGCAGGATTGAGGCGGGCGTGAGGTGATGAAGCTGGAGTCCGTAGAACTCCAGGAGCCCGCGGAGGAATGGATGTACAGGAAATCCGAGCCCCCTTATCAGATAGGGGACGAAGCATACCCGCTCCCCTTTGTTGGGACTTGGGGTAACCTCCGCCTGCTTCCCACCTTTGTAGGTGGCCAGCTCGGTTCGAACCGGAACCATGAAGGCCGGAGGGAGATATCCCCCCGCTTGGAGCTTCACCAGCTCGTTGTGCGGAACAGAGCATCTCCTCCAATCTCCTGGCAAAGGGCTGGGAGCGCGAGAAGAGGAGCCGTGTTGACGGTCCATGATGGAATGGATTCTTGGTCGAAAGCGCTCCGATGAGTATTTGCGGGAGGAAGATGGTGATTTGGATCTGGATTCTCGCCTCCCTTATAGGCAGATTATTCGCACAACTAGGGGGTAAAACATAAAAGACACCCTGGCTTTTCACATTCGCATGACGTGTGGAAGAAGGCCATTATTGGGCGTGGAAGCCAAGACGCGCAACATTGATGAGGAAGCCGGACATTGTTCGACGGGTACGTAGAACTTGAAGGAGAACCCGCCTTGCAACGCCGAAGACTACACACATGCTGGACTTATCGTCATTGAAGCCTGGTTCAGGGGCTACTGAGGGAGTCCCGGATTAGGGGGTGTCCGGATAGCCAGACTACCATCATCGGCCGAACTATCATCGGCCGGACTATCATCATCGACCGGACTCCAAGACTATGAAGATACAAGATTGAAGACTTTGTCCCGTGTCCGGATGGGACTTTCCTTGGCGTGGAAGGCAAGCTTGGCGATACGGATACGTAGATCTCCTACCATTGTAATAGACTCTATGTAACCCTAGCCCTCTCCGGTGTCTATATAAACCGGATGGCTCTAGTCCGTAGGACACAACAACAACCATTACAATCATACCATAGGCTAGCTTCTAGGGTTTAGCCTCCTTGATCTCGTGGTAGATCCACTCTTGTAAACATCCACAATATCAATATCAATCAAGCAGGACGTAGGGTTTTACCTCCATCAAGAGGGCCCGAACCTGGGTAAAACATTGTGTCCCTTGTCTCCTGTTACCATCCGCCTAGACGCACAGTTCGGGACCCCCTACCCGAGATCCGCCGGTTTTGACACCAAAAGTCGGTCTTCGGGTGGCGCTTGCATCGCCGCTTTGTTTGTTTGTTGGGGGAGTTGTCCTTCGCCACGTCCCGTTTTTCCTCATTGTCGCTTCCTTTTGGTGTGTCCACCATGTATACGTTGTGGGCTGGGTTGGCTTTCCTGCTCCCGTTAGGCGCTGGTTCTTGGTCGTCTCCGGCATCGTCGTCCATACCGTCGATGTCCTCGGAGTCGTAGTCTAGCATGTCGGTTAAATCATCGACAGCGGCTACCAAGTGGGTGGTGGGTGGGCTTTGAATTTCTTCGTCGTCCGCATCCCAACCGTCCTGACCGCAGTCCGCCAGGGTTCTCCTGATAACGAGAGATATTTTAGCGAACTCAAGATGTCGCCAAAAGGTGAGTGTTGAAAGACGTCCGCTGCAGTGAACTCCATGATCGGCGCCCAATCGGATTCGATCAGGGCGGGCGCGGGAGGTTCGGAGTCCGGCGAGGAGTCCGGCACCTTGGAGTCACGAGCTTTATGAGGGACAAAGTCAGTGTTCGGCTCTATCGCCGTAGAGGTTGCAGCACCCGAGGCGATGTCTAGCCATCCGTCCTTGATCTGCGCGGCCGGCTCCGAATTGAGGATCGGAGCGGGCTCGAGTGCGGCCTCCAGGGTACTGTACGGCGGCAGAGCTAAATCATGCCCGACGTGACAGTTCGGCACGCTCGGCTGTGGCTCGAATCCGTCGAAGATCAAGTCCCCGCGGATGTCAGCCGTGAAGTTCAAACTTCCAAATCTGACCTGACGGCCAGGGGCGTAGCTTTCGATCTGCTCTAGTTGGCCAAGCGAATCGGCCCGCAGTGTAAAGCCGCCGAATACGAAGATCTGTCCGGGGAGGAAGGTCTCACCCTGGACTGCGTCGTTGATGATGATCGAAGAAGCCATCGAGCCTATCGGTGACGACACAGAGGAACTCTCAATGAAAGCACCAACGTCGGTGTCAAAACCGGCGGATCTCGGGTAGGGGGTCCTGAACTGTGCGTCTAGGCGGATGGTAACAGGAGACGAGGGACACGATGTTTTACCCAGGTTCAGGCCCTCTTGATGGAGGTAAAACCCTACGTCCTGCTTGATTAATATTGATGATGTGGGTTACAAGAGTAGCTCTACCACGAGATCAAGGAGGCTAAACCCTAGAAGCTAGCCTATGGTATGATTGTTGTTCGTCCTATGGACTAAGGCCATCCGGTTTATATAGACACTGGAGGGGGCTAGGGTTACACAGAGTCGGTTACAAAGGTAGGAGATCTACATATCCGTATCGCCAAGCTTGCCTTCCACGCCAAGGAAAGTCCCATCCGGACACGGGACGAAGTCTTCAATCTTCTATCTTCATAGTCTTGGAGTCCGGCCGATGATGATAGTTCGGCTATCCGGACACCCCTTAGTCCGGAACTCCCTCAGTGTGGTTTGGCCTCGAGCGAGGGAGGAGAGATCGAGACAAGGGGGAAACTAGGGGAGCTAGGGTTTGACCAAGAGGGAGGGTGCGGCCTCAAGTAGCGCTGGAAGGGTCGGGATGGCCGGCACGTGGCCGATCCGGCCATGGACGCACGGGCAACGGCCATGGCACCATGGATGAACAGGGGGAAGGAGATAAGGTGGGGGAGTTGGGTTGGGCCTCCCTGTAGCCATAGAGCCCAAGTGCACAGTAGTTTCTTGCTCCTCTTCTTTTTATAGAAAATGCTTTGCAATATTTGAGGTGCCAAAAAGGGGTTCTGTAAAATGTGGGACTTGTCCAAATAAATACATTACAATATTTGGCACCTGCCACAAAAAGTTTGGGAGGAGTTTGAATTGATTTGGGTTTGCCACAAATGGAAAAGCATTTAAAAATGCTGATTTGGAACTGCTTTAATTGCTAATGCTCATCTTTGCACAAAAGTGATGTTGTGTTCCTTAACAAATAATTGCTATGGAATTTTTGACAAATGATGAACATTTTTCCAGCAACTTTTGAGTTGCTACAAACTTCACTTGAATTTGAATTGACTGGAATTTCAAATGGGATATTGAACAAAGGTGATTAAGCACTGTTTGGAAAAATGATTAGCTTAATCAGAGAGGGTTACTGTAGCATGACACTAGGGATGTTACACTAGCCCACAAGTCTTTTCCCAGGATCTTACCTGGATCGTCTAATATTTTCTGGAGTTGTTCTCAATTTTTTTCCAAGTTCGATGCAGGATGAGTCCTCTTCTGTCGATTCTCTTCTTCGGGTTTTCCATCAATTCCTTTTCATTTTGTTCCATTCATCCTCTTTCTCTTCCATCTCGTTCCTAAGATCTCAGAATGAAATCTCTGTTAGTGGGGGAGTGTTGTGACACCCCGAGAACGATGTGCCAGATGTCTTCCATTTAGTCACTGTCGTTGCCAGGTCATTCGCTTGCGTGTTGTACTTTGCCATGTCATCGTGTCTCCAAATCTTTTGCAACCAAATGTTTTCTCGAATAAATAAATTGTGTGGATCTTTGATCCATTTAAAGCGAGGGAATTCACATGTTGATCTCTCTTTACAACATATACAAGTCTCTCAATATTTTAGGAGCTATAATAAATAATACAATATTTTGGAATCACCCTTAACAACACTTGCAGCATGATCCCATGCCTGTTCTTTTTCAAGTTTCTTCCCCAAACCTTCCCCAAATATTTTTCCCGTTTATCGAGGTTCCTCCAAAAATTTCAACATTTTTGGACTCTTCAAAAACGTTGTCCTAGTTCAAACCATTCGAATGAAATTCAATTCAACTTGAATTTAAATTTTCCAATCATGCCACTTTTATTTTCCTAATCAAGCTCATTTTTGTGAGTATGAGAAAACACCCTCCTGCCCAAGCTCCAACCCTAACCTCTCTTTCTTTTCTTTCTTATCTCTGTTTTATTTTTCATTTTTCTTTGTAATAAGAATGAGAAGGGAGAAGGATAGAGAGAAGCTCAGCGCAGCCCACCAAACTCCTCTCTCCCCGGTTTTTTCCACATGCACCCAGGACGACTCACTAAGGACTAGGCCCAGTGCCCTCCACTTAACCCTCTCCCTCTCCCGTCAAAACCCTGGCCGGATATCGCCCTGATCGATCCCCATCTCTCCCTTCCCTCATCTCCCACGCACGCGCACGCGCTAGGGGCCCGATCCGTCCATGCTGTGTCGGAGACCGCCCATCGCCTCGGTTGCTCCCTGCAGAAGCTCCCGCTGGACCTGGCCATCTTCTGTCATAGCTCGCCAGAGTTCATATGCTCCACCCGTCCTCTCCCCCGCCTCCATCGCCGGACCGCCCCGACCTCGTTGTCATCCTTGCGACAAAGCCCAGGCCGTGCCCCGCCTTCCTCCGCCTCGCCTGTGACATCCTTTGCACTGAATCCAGCCCCGACAACCCATCCCCGACCTCCTCATTTGACTCCTCGCCGGATCCGAAAGTCCTTGTCGTGCCACTGCCTCGCTGCGTTCTGCGCTGGAGTTCCCCTACCGATGCCTTCGTTCAGTCACCTCGCAAAGGAGACGACTAGCTACACCAGCCGCATCGAGCCACGGCCCAAACCCGCTGTGTTGACCAAGGCCCTGCTCAAGCCGTCAAGACCTGCAAGATCGACTACACAAAAGTACCAAGTACACTACAAAAAAGATACACTTCTGTGATGATACGTGTTTGTCACAGCAGGTCACATTTTCTGTCATGCATGTACATCCATGACGATTTTATGACATAATCAAGATAGTCATACCTGTGATGTCGTGGAAGTTTTCCATGGCATTACCAAAATTATCATCACGGAAGTGTCCACTTCCATGACGATAAATCACACATCATAGAAGTGCTTTTGTTAGGGGTGACCGACACGTGGCATCCACCATAACGGGTCGCCGTTAAGCTAGCGAGTTCCGGTTTGGATCCGATAACCCGTTAACAGCCCTGACCAATGGGGATTTGCCACGTGTAAAATTCTCAATGGCTAGAGGAACCACGTGTCGGCTCACCGTTGGGACAGATGTCATCCACTCATTAGGCCGAAGGCGCCTATGATACTTTGACATGTGGCACGGCCCAATAGAGGCCCATTCTGGTGAAAAGGCCAGCCGCTTGTCTTGGTCAAAAGGTAGCGGGCCGGCCCACAGAAATCCTGTTAACAGCCGCATAGAGCCCATTGACAACCCGCTAAGTCATAGCCCGTTACAGCCTATCCGAGTTAGGCCCAGTAGCATCATCTGGGCTGTCCAATATGATTCTAGTCCATTTTAACTTCCGGCCCATGACGTCTTTCAGCCCATATAAGGCCCTTTGTAACTCTTGGCCCATGAACGGCCCGTGGTGAAACTGGCCCATAATTGATAGGGGTGGAGGTGTCCGGATCTTTCGATGTTGCGCCTTAACAATCGCTAAACCAACTCCGAGAGGTTATTGACCACACCAGAACACGATCAACCTGACCACGAAGTTCTATTCCTGCAAGCAATCGAAGAACAAGCAAGAATATGATAAATCAATCTGAATATTGCGAATATGGATGAAGTATTGATAATGGTGGGGATTCGAAAGTGGTCTTGGTCTGGTCGTTGGACACAAACGAAGTACATGAAGTTGCGTTGGCTAACTTTTAACTAAACAAATCCCAAGGAAAAAGCTACTAGATGGATCTAATTATATAGGAGCAATGGGTGCCGACCAAGGAGGTGGGAGGATGTCCCAAGGCAGCCTAAAACTAACCCTAGGTCGTACAAGGCCAATGGGCCCAAGTGGAGGTGACGTAACACCTTTGGACTTGTAGTTTGACTCAGATTATGCTGCAGCGTCAGATTGTTTCATCCATAACTCAACGCTCCGGACGAATTTGAAGGTGAATCCAATTGGGTTTGAAAGTGCACAAAATATATTTTCCAACAAAAAAAGAATCACCCAATTCAGAGTCCGGATGAAAAAGTTATTAACGTTTTGAATCAGGTATGTTTGGCAGTCCGAATCTAAGTCCAAAACATGAGAGACTTGGACTCTATCTTCTCTTGGGCCAAAAGTGACGTGAGAGAACTTTTTGAACAGAAAGTAAACATCTCTTTCTCCCTTATCTTCATATGTGGATTGTACAAATGTCCCATACACCTGCAATTAGACAAAACACAAAAGTGTGTGAAGTATTTTTGTTCTGGATAATATAAATAGATTATTGAATAGTTTGCACTAGAAATCACCTGACAAATATGCATGTATGCAATATTTTTGGTCATATCCAAGGTAGTCATGTCCTCATCATCCTCCCCTTCTTGAAAACAAAGCCGTCCTCGGCGTTGCTTAATCTGAAATGTGGCTAACAAAAGAGACAAGGTGTACATGTTGTATATGTATATGTCATCCATTTTTACTTCCCTTGATTTTTGCACATATGACACATGTATACATGAGTAACTTTCATAGATCATAAAATATAAAGCCAAAATATTATCATAAGTAGAAGGCATGAAAATATTGCAACTCAGTTTGCACATATAAGTGAAACTCTTATTCATATCAAAAGATTAACAATATTCATCATTAAACCATCCCAACATTGATGAATAAACCTTATGTGCATCAAATTTACATGCTACAACATGCTTAAATAAGAAAACATGCAATAAGTCATTTGACATAGAATGATCACCAAGATTAGAGGTCATATCAAAATGATTAAACATTGGCACAATTATTTTAAAATATATTTGATCCAAATCTGATTTATTTCCTGATTCACATGGTTCTTTGACATCAACAGTTAATTCAATGGGTGTACTCAAAATTGTTGGTATTTCAGTTGTTTGATCACATGATGCATTCATGACAGTAACATGATTCTCTAAAATAGGTGGCATGCTCAAATCAACACGTAACTCAACACATGATGTATTTAAGTTAATTAGGCATGCATCATTCTCATGTGAAGTTATATCATCAATACCTTTACTGTTACCTTGTCGCAAAGACGTAGCTGTTGTAGGTATGGACAATGACAATGTACCATACACTTGAGATGATGTCGCACTCACAATCTGAGGTGTGGCTACTCTAGTAGGTGCAACGGTGGAGGAATAAACTGATGGTAGGGAGCATGAGTTGTAATAATAGTTGTTGTAGTCACCCAATGCATCCTCCTACAACTGCCTCTCAAAGGTACAAGCATGAACATACATACCAGTAATGCAACGAGGAATATACTGAAATCTTGCTTGAATATCATGGTTCAAACCACCAAAAAATCTATTCATTGTATCATCCTCAGATTCTTCTGTGTCACAATGATGCATATAAGATTTGAACTCTTGGTAGTAAGCACGAACAATGTTGTTGCCTTGTTTAAATTGTTCAAATTTGTGAAGCAATTCATGACGATAGTAAGGAGGGAAAAATTGTTGTCTCATTACATCTTTAAAATCTTCCCAAGTTGTGGGTTGGTTATCAATGTTTTTCTTACAATGCACACTCCACCAAACAGAAGCAAAACCAGTAAATGCTCTAGTGACAGCTCGTACTCGCTCAAGTTCAGAAAAGTCATGGTGACTAAAAACTTGTTCTACTTCAAGCTCCCAAGCTAGATAAATAACAGGATTAAATCTACCCTCAAATGACGATAAAGAGATAACCTGACCATGTGCTTGTGTGTGTTGTCCCAGCTCTCGTGATGGTGAAGATGTGTCCATCGTCCAAGAACTTCTATCTCCGGAACCTGTCATGATTAGTATAAACAAGAAACAAAATTCGAGAATAATGTTCCTATGAACTATAGGATGTGGTTGTAAAGTGCTCACAGTAAAGCAAATATCAATATGTTACAAGTTCTTACCATGCGGCAGGGGTGACACGCAGCCAGCGGTGTCAAATAACTCTGAAGATTGTGTAAAGCGATTGCTAGGGGAACGTATGTATACATAGTGTAGAAAATATGTGGAGCTGGGTTGACTATATATGGTAGCAAAAGATTAGCAATAATCAATTCAAAGATGCAATGTTGATTAAACGCTCAATGACAGTACTGTGCTGGTCCTAGGCTAGACCGGACTAGAGACACGAGCCTAGAACACTAATGAGGTCACGGTGTAGCACAACTAGCATCAATGAAGGATACTAAGTAGCTCTGGATAGCAAGATATATGTGAAGATCACAATGGTAGTAAAGATAATGATGAAAAATAACTGCCAAGCAGGATATACAACAACTCTCTCTCTCCAACTTTCCTCTTGAAAAGATTGAGACAATTTTCTGATAACTTTTTTCAAAGAATGCTACTAAGTCAAGCTTTCCAATAGAAAAAGAATCACTCAATTCTGAAATTGATATGAGGAGTCAAAGAATTCGAAAACTGGCCTGAAAAACTAGAACAAACTGTATGCACGAACATCGGAGGGCAAAAAGACCTATTTAGAAGCTGATTTTGAGACGCCAAATATTAAACTAGCTTTTGCAACTATTCAGATGCGGCTTGTCGCTAGCTTTAATTTGAGTACTTGTGGAGCCAAAATGGACTTCGTATGAAAAATATATGCTTGTTTTACTGAACACTATGCAAAACAAATTCCAATCCGAATTCAGGTACGAGATTGATTCTAAATAGATCTGAAATTTCTTTTTTTTTCTTCTCTTTTTTCTCTGTCACGCCCAATATGCGACCCTATCCAAAAGGAAGTCGAAGGTCCCACCAAGGATAGACCCGCATATTGAAACGCTTTTGCAAGGTGGATATCATTACATCAACATTACATAATAGATGGGGATACATACATAAGGCATACAATGCCACATGAATACAACATCACAATACATAAGAGCATCATCCGACTACGGATGAATCACAAACAGAAACTCAAACGACATCCACCCTGCTAGCCCAGGCTGCCGACCTGGAACCTATCCCCTGATCGAAGAAGAAGTAGAAGAAGAACTCAACGCAGGCAAGCATCGCTCTCGCGTCATGATCATCACATAACCTGTACCTACAACTGTTGTTGTAGTAATCTGTGAGCCATGAGGACTCAGCAATCCCATTACCATGGGTATCAAGACTAGCAAAGCTTACAGGGAAAGGAAGGGGTAAAGTGGTGAGGCTGCAACAGCGACTAAGCAAGTATGGTGGCTAACATACGCAAATAAGAGCGAGAAGAGAGCAAAAGGAATGGTCGTGAAGCTAGCAATGATCAAGAAGTGATCCTGAACTCCTACTTACGTCAAAAATAACCCAGAAACCGTGTTCACTTCCCGGACTCCGCCGAGAAGAGACCATCACGACTACACACACGATTGATGCATTTTAATTCGGATCTGGTGTCAAGTTATCTACAACCGGACATTAACAAATTCCCTTCTGCCTATAACCGTAGGCACGGCTTTCAAAAGATTATACCCTGCAGGGGTGTCCCAACTTAGCCCATGACAAGCTCTCGCGATCAACGAAGGAATAGACCTTCTCCCAGGAAGACCCGATAAGACTCGGAATCCCGGTTTACAAGACATTTCGACAATGGTAAAACAAGACCAGCAAAGCCGCCCGCTGTGCCGACAAATCCCGATAGGAGCTGAACATATCTCGTTCTCAGGGCACACCGGATGAGCAAGACGTCGGGTTGGCATAGAACCTGGTTGCCCAGGGGGCGCCGGACATCGCTCGGTTTGGACCAACACTTAGACAAGCACTGGCCC
>NC_041381.1:120678808-120862822 GCF_002162155.2 Triticum dicoccoides
GGGGTGGGTAAAATAAAGATGACCCTCGGGATGCGCGACTCCCAAGGGAAAAAGGGCTAGGTGAGGCAAATGGTAAAACCAAGGTTGGGCCTTGCTGGAGGAGTTTTATTCAAAGCGAACTGTCAAGGTGGTCCCATAAATCACCCGACCGCGTAAGGGACGCAAAATCCGGGAACATAACACCGGTATGACGGAAACTAGGGCGGCAAGAGTGGAACAAAACACTAGGCAAAAGGCCAAGTCTTCCACCCTTTACCAAGTATATAGATGCATTAATAATATAAGACATATTGTGATATCCCAACCAAAATCCTGTCCACCATGGAGAAATCTTCAACTTCACCTGCAACTAGCAATGCTATAAGAGGGGCTGAGCAAAAGCGGTAACATAGCCAAGCAATGGTTTTCATAGGAAAGGTGTCAAAGGTTAGAGGTTCATGGCAATTTGGGATGGCTTGATAAACAGGTGATAGGTAGCGCAGCAAAGCGATAGAACGAAGCAACTAGCATAGCAATGATAGTAGTGAGATCCAGGATAGCGGTCATCTTGCCTGAAATCCCGCACGGAAGAAGAACGAGTCCATGAAGAAGATGAACGGGCGTAGTCAAACGAATCCTCACAATCGAAACATTACCGGAACTAAGAAGCAACACCGGAAAGAAACGAACAACATGGTAAATGCACAAGCATAAACATGGCATGATGCACAAACAAGTATGATGCATGTCCGGTTTAAATAGCATGGCATGGCATGTCAAAATGGAACAACAACAACACTACAATTTAAGTGGAGCTCAATATGCAACGAGTTGCATATTGACGAAACTTCACAACATTTATTTAGTTCGCTCTCGGTTAGGCTACCAAACAATATTAAATGTTGCTAAACATGGCAAGAGGTGAAGCATATGGAAACTAACTATTTAGGCAAGTTTAAATAAGGCCGGAAATAACAAACAACAATTCCGGAAAATCCCCATATGCAAATTATTAATTTGGTACTGTTCTGCCCTAAACACAATTTTATTGTTGTTAAACAGGAAAATGAAGTGGACCATGTTAAACTAGGCATTTTTCCACCCCATTTACATATAAAGTTTATTTAAAACGGAGCTATGGTTATTTAGTTATGAAATAAATCATTTTAACATGGAATTTAGCAAAATAAATGCAACCAACATTTTTAACATATTTAATATGGATGAAAGTGGCAAATTATTAATCTACACAAGATTCTAAGCATTTTACATATATAAATTATTTACATGTGATGCACGGTTTGTGAGTTATTAAATGTATGATGCTTAGGGGGTTTTCTGTAAAACAGGCAGACTCTGGAATAAATGGAAAAAATCACAGCGCATGGAAAAAACTACATGGGCTGAAACTGTGATCGGGCCAACAGGAACAGGCACTAGGGGAGGCAGCTTACCATGGGCCTTGGCCCAGGTCGGGTGGAGGCGGCCGGCTGGCTTGAGGGCGGTGCGGGCAGGCCGCGGAGGAGGCTGGGCCCTCTTGGCGCTGGCTGGGCCGAGGCGCTGGGGAGGCCCACGCTTGCCGACTGGATCGGGCTGCTGGCGATGCTGGGCCACGGTCAACGCGAGCGGGCGGCGGGGTGTCGCGCTCCGGTTGGCCCGGGGCACGGTGGCGGTGGTGCCAAGTGGCGGGAGGAGGCTGGGGGGGCGCGGAAATGGAGGTGGGAGGTGGTGGCTGCAGGTTGGGGGTGCGGAAAACGAGGAGGAGGGAGCAGAAGGCCAAAAATGGCATGGGGAGGTGTTTAAATAGGCTAGGGGCTAGGGTTAGGTGGGTTTTGAGGCCGTTTTCGGACATCGGATCTCGATCCAACGGTCCGGAGCGGAGGTGGTTAGATAGGTGGGCTAGTGGGCTGTGTGAGAGAGGCTTGGGCTGATAGGAGAGAGAGGAGAAATGCAGCCCGGCGGCAGTTTCGGAGACCGAAACGTCCGACGAATATACCGACTATATCGCGGTTATTTATTTAACGGTTGGGCAGTCAAACAAACTCCGAATGCGATGAAACTTGGCAGGCGCTCTGTCTACACTATAATAAGACTGCACGACAAGTTGCAACCCATTCTGAGAACATTTTTATGCCACTTATAAAATAATATTTCGGAGGTGCTGCGGGCGCGTGCGAGTGTGGTCGGGCTCAGAATGGATAACGGAGAGGACCGGCGGAACACGAACGGATGCAAGTTTTTGAAAAACATGCGGATGAAATGCAGATGATGACATGAGACGAGATGCATAACAAGAACAAAATGCAAAACAACAGACAAAAACCCAACCACGAAGGAAATATCATATAGCATCTCCGGAAAAGGCAAGAGTTGGAGTTACGAATATGGAAAGTTGTATCCGGGGCGTTACAACACTCCACCACTACGATAGGATCTCGTCCCGAGATCTAGGATGGCACCGGAGAGAAACGGAAGAGGAAGAGAAGAGGTAAAACTAAGTTGCTTCTTTGACGAATGAGTGAAACCACGAACCTTGAGAGGTTGAGAAATATGAAAGAAAGAAAACAATGAAGATGAACAAGATTGCAAACAATCTGTTAGAAAAAAGGAACAAGGAACATTACGAGAACTTGAAGGTTGCAAAGACATGAATCAAGAGTTTAATGGACAAGATAGAATTCGAATCCACTCCGGTTAAAACAAGATGAGAGAGGAAGAATTCGGGCAACACTCCGGTTGAACATGGAAGGAATATGATTTGAACTTGGCAAAATGAAAGCACTTGGATGAGACTCCGGTTAAAAGAGGAATGATAGACACAACACTCCGGTTAAGTGGATAAGCATGGAAAAGAACATGATCTTGACAAAACAAGATGATGAGTGAAGAGAACAACATCACAATGCCTTCGGAAGAAAGAATAGAAGATAGATCACTGGAATAAAAGAATGGAGAGGAAAATGCCAACTTGTGCCACAAATGAGCTTGGAAATCACCCTTCCAAGATGGTTACAACGGGTTTGTTGGTGAACCAACAACGAAAAGAATAAGCTTGTAGTGGGCTTATGGAAACATCTCAACATTATGAGGTGACAACTGACCACTAAAGGAAACAATTGCTTGGTTGAGATCGATGAAGATAAGAGAAACTTCTGTCACCAAGAGGATAATTGGAGAACTTGGGTCAATGATAAGCACCACAATTAGCAACATTCCTTCGGGAAGGATTTTAGATGAAATCTAACCCAAGATAACTCCAACAAAGAGATTGATTGGTCGAAAAGATATCTTGAACGAAGAGAAAATGATGGATTTAATTAACTCATTCCTGACAACTTGTGAACACGAAGGGAAATTGTCAAGAGTGACATAACACCATCTCAAAAGATAAGCTAGAAAGGATTGCACTTCGGAATGCAAGATGAAGAATGCTTGAACGCCTCAAAACAAAACATGTGTTTAGCACCATGTTTATTTTAGAGTATAGCTTAGCGGGTCATAACTTCGAGACAAGTCTTGAAGAACAAAATGAGAATGAAAGGAATCCTTGATGAACCATCATGTAGAGCCTCCATGAAGAACTCCGGTAATGAAAGAATGATAGAAAGAAAGAGAAGTTGAAAGAACAAGGTGAGCCTTGTGATGATTTAGATGAAGCTTCGCGACGAGATAATGCGGAAAACTTGGAACTCTGGAAAAGAAAAGATGAAACATCTCGAACCGGGAAATGTGACATGATGAACAACTCCGGAAAGAAGAAACTAGATTACTTGGATGAAACAATAATAAGAATTACGTTATGCCTATCCTTCACCAATTTAAATTGATGACAAGCAACGGATTTGGCATACTACTTATTCTCGTAGAAAGGACTAAGAGGGATATAGCGTAAACTTGAGAAGGTATTGATGGAACCACCGGTGGGATTTGTTAACAATGAATGAATTGATAAATTGATACGATAAAGAAGAAAGTGAAATCTTGAATGAACCATCGAAAGAATTGAAAACAAACGAAGTAAAGGGGTGAATCACCGGTAAGAATTAGAGAACGAATGAAGATACTTGAGGGAATTTGATACAAGAGAACGAAGAGATCACGAGCTGATTAGAGAATACTTGAGCTGTGTACCGGTAAGATTTGGATAACGAGAGCTGAAGGTTGAGAATGAGGAATTATGACATGATGGCCTTCGGAGGAAAGAAATGGAAACAACTCATGAAATGCTCCATATGGGTGAAAAGAATTCTCACAATCAAAAACAATTATGAGAGGATGGCATCAAGCTTGAACTACGCATCTTTGGAAGAACGGGTAAGGATTTAGGAGGAAATCTTCTTCGGACTTCAAAATTCGAGAATGACGACGAGAAACACCACCATGAATTGTTGAGGCACTCCGGAATGATAATTAGAAAGGTTGAACCAATAATGAAAGAATTTCAAAGCAATCTTGGAGAAGGCATGTGACTGATGGAATCCATTCTTACGTCACACTTTGAAAAGAATTTAGGAATAACTCTGGGGGAATTAGAAGAGTCTGGTAAGATCCTGGGAAAAGACCTGTGGGTTAGGGCCCAGTCAAAAGATACACCGTTGAACGATTGATTGAAAGGGGGGATTGCACCGATTGAATTAAATGGCTCAAAAGAGATAACAACCTCGAGATATCTAAAACAGATTAGGAATGATAACACGAATCTTCCGAGATATCTTCATTACACCGACACAAATGGAAAGCGAGAGATGAGTGATTGAGAGGTGCACCGGCATGAGAAAGCATTTGACATGAGGAAAGGAATATGATCAACACTGAAAGCTTGAAATGGATCCACCGGAGAAGAATACGAGAATGAAGAATGATGAACTTGAAGCTCGTGAGCATCTTCACGAGGGATCACCGGATCAAAACATTGATTGAAAAGAGTGAAGAGACTTCACATGAATAAAAGGATACTTGATTAAGAAATATGAGTCCTTGAAGAAAAAGGGTGGGAGGGTGGGAAAACAAAGGCAACTTGGGGATAGATGAAACATATACCGTTGAGAAGACTTAGAATTGATCTCACAAATGTTGAAATGATCGGATCCACTTGAAGAGAAGCACACCAGTTGGAAAGAATTGACATGACAATCTCGATGATCAAAAGGATTAGTACTCCCATAGAAATATGAGAACACCGTTTAGGAAAGGTATGGATTCAACATTTGACTTTGAAGCAACTCGAATACCACAAGTAAAACAAAACAAAGGATTTGGCTTGCTGAATAAGCCGGAACAAATACATATGATAGAGATTTACCCAATCCCATATCATGCATCTGTCGAAAAGATACTCTAGGAGCTACTTGAATTCCCACCTATAAACTCCCGAAACTTTCTGGTTATGCAATCTGGTGTTGGGGATACAGGGGAAGCAATATATCTCACCCAAACTAACAATCCCTACATCCAGCTGTATCCATCTGTCAACACATAACCAAGAAACCTTCGGATATCGTGTACCTCGACCTTCGAAAAGCATCTGTTATACGAGTTATGGCAATACTCCCAAACTCCCCAGTACTGGGTGACGTCGAGGTTAGCTCACCAAGAACTGCATAAAAGAGATTTTCGATGTCGGCAGAACTCAGGTATTCCAGAACTGCAACGATAAAATTGTGACGACAACACCTCGGAGCTCAACTCCCCGGGTCAATACCACATAATAGACAGGAGGCACCAAGAACAATGTTCTCGTCACAAAACCATCGGAACGATTCCAAGATACCCGCGTGATCCTAAATTTTTTTAGTGAAATTTGAGGAGAGGAAAGTCAAAACATCTACGTCAGGAGACCTCACCAGAGCGACGAAGGGGCTGAGGAGTAAAAAGAATCCTACTCTCCAAAAGAATCCTACTCTCCGATATATATAATCCTAAGACTCAAAATAGTTTTCTTCTAGACTCAACAACGGCCAACAATCAAGGGGGCTCCTATGGTCGGTCGAGGCTCTGATACCAACTTGTCACGCCCAATATGCGACCCTATCCAAAAGGAACTCGAAGGTCCCACCAAGGATAGACCCGCATATTGAAACGCTTTTGCAAGGTGGATATCATTACATCAACATTACATAATAGATGGGGATACATACATAAGGCATACAATGCCACATGAATACAACATCACAATACATAAGAGCATCATCCGACTACGGATGAATCACAAACAGAAACTCAAACGACATCCACCCTGCTAGCCCAGGCTGCCGACCTGGAACCTATCCCCTGATCGAAGAAGAAGCAGAAGAAGAACTCAACGCAGGCAAGCATCGCTCTCGCGTCATGATCATCGCATAACCTGTACCTGCAACTATTGTTGTAGTAATCTATGAGCCACGAGGACTCAGCAATCCCATTACCATGGGTATCAAGACTAGCAAAGCTTAAAGGGAAAGGAAGGGGTAAAGTGGTGAGGCTGCAGCAGGGACTAAGCAAGTATGGTGGCTAACATACGCAAATAAGAGCGAGAAGAGAGCAAAAGGAACGGTCGTGAAGCTAGCAATGATCAAGAAGTGATCCTGAACTCCTACTTACGTCAAACATAACCCAGAAACCGTGTTCACTTCCCGGACTCCGCCGAGAAGAGACCATCATGGCTACACACACGGTTGATGTGTTTTAATTCGGATCTAGTGTCAAGTTATCTACAACCGGACATTAACAAATTCCCATCTGCCTATAACCGCAGGCATGGCTTTCGAAAGATTATACCCTGCAAGGGTGTCCCAACTTAGCCCATGACAAGCTCTCGCGATCAACGAAGGAATAGACCTTCTCCCAGGAAGACCCGATCAGACTCGGAATCCCGATTTACAAGACATTTCGACAATGGTAAAACAAGACCAGCAAAGCCACCCGCTGTGCCGAAAAATCCCGATAGGAGCTGCACATATCTCGTTCTCAGGGCACACCGGATGAGAAAGATGTCGGGTTGGCATAGACCCTGGTTGCCCAGGGGGCGTCGGACATCGCTCGGTTTGGACCAACACTTAGACAAGCACTAGCCCGGGGGGGGGGGGTAAAATAAAGATGACCCTCGGGATGCGTGACTCCCAAGGGAAAAAGGGCTAGGTGAGGCAAATGGTAAAACCAAGGTTGGGCCTTGCTGGAGGAGTTTTATTCAAAGCGAACTGTCAAGGGGGTCCCATAAATCACCCGACCGCGTAAGGAACGCAAAATCCGGGAACATAACACCGGTATGACGGAAACTAGGGCGGCAAGAGTGGAACAAAACACTAGGCAAAAGGCCAAGTCTTCCACCCTTTACCAAGTATATAGATGCATTAATAATATAAGAGATATTTTGATATCCCAACCAAAATCCTGTCCACCATGGAGAAATCTTAAACTTCACCTGCAACTAGCAACGCTATAAGAGGGGCTGAGCAAAAGCGGTAACATAGCCAAGCAATGGTTTGCATAGGAAAGGTGTCAAAGGTTAGAGGTTCATGGCAATTTGGGATGGCTTGATAAACAGGTGATAGGTAGCGCAGCAAAGCGATAGAACGAAGCAACTAGCATAGCAATGATAGTAGTGAGATCCAGGGTAGCGGTCATCTTGCCTGAAATCCCGCACGGAAGAAGAACGAGTCCATGAAGAAGATGAACGGGCGTAGTCGAACAAATCGTCACAATCGCAACATTACCGGAACTAAGAAGCAACACCGGAAATAAACAAACAACATGGTAAATGCAGAAGCATAAACATGGCATGATGCACAAACAAGTATGATGCATGTCCGGTTTAAATAGCATGGCATGGCATGGCAAAATGCAACAACAACAATACTACAATTTAAGTGGAGCTCAATATGCAACGAGTTGCATATTGACGAAACTTCACAACATTTATTTAGTTCGCTCTCGGTTAGGCTACCAAACAATATTAAATGTTGCTAAACATGGCAAGAGGTGAAGCATATGGAAACTAACTATTTAGGCAAGTTTAAATGAGGCCGGAAATAACAAACAACAATTCCAGAAAATCCCCATATGCAAATTATGAATTTGGTACTGTTCTGCCCTAAACACAATTTTATTGTTGTTAAACAGGAAAATGAAGTGGACCATGTTAAACTAGGCATTTTTCCACCCCATTTACATATAAAGTTTATTTAAAACGGAGCTACGGTTATTTAGTTATGAAATAAATCATTTTAACATGGCATTTAGCAAAATAAATGCAAACATCATTTTAACTTATTTAACATGGATGAAAGTGGCAAATTATTAATCTACACAAGATTCTAAGCATTTTACATATATAAATTATTTACATGTGATGCATGGTTTGTGAGTTATTAAATGTATGATGCTTAGGTTTTTTTTTGTAAAATAGGCAGACTCTGGAATAAATGGAAAAAATCACAGCGCATGGAAAAAACTACATGGTCCAAAACTATGATCGGGCCAACAGGAACAGGCGCTGGGGGAGGCAGCGCACCATGGGCCTTGGCCCAGGTCGGGTGGAGGCAGCCGACTGGCTTGAGGGCGGTGCGGGTAGGCCGTGGAGGAGGCTGGGCCGGGGCGCTGGGGAGGCCCACGCGGGCCGACTGGGTCGGGCTGCTGGCGACGCTGGGCCGCGGTCAACGCGAGCGGGCGGCTGCGCTATGCTCGTCCCGAGCAGAGACATGGCGGTGGCGGTGCCTGGCTCTCCGGCGAGAGGAGCAGGCGATGCAAGGCGAGGTGGGAGGGGCCCCGACCAGATCCGAGCGGATCGGGTCCGGCCGGATCCGTTCCCGGTGGCGGCGACATCTGCAAAGAACGGCGGCGCGAGATCCGGCAGCGAGCGCCAAGGCGGCCCTGCGGGGAGAAGAGAGAGAACGAGGTGAGGGAAATCCAACGGTCAACGTCCGACGAATATAGCCCGGCGGACATCGGATCTCGATCCAACGGTCCGGAGCGGAGGGGGTTAGATAAGTGGGCTAGTGGGCTGTGTGAGAGAGGCTTGGGCTGATAGGAGAGAGAGGAGAAATGTAGCCCGGCGGCAGTTTCGGAGACCGAAACGTCCGACGAATATACCGACTATATCGCGGTTATTTATTTAACGGTTGGGCAGTCAAACGAACTCCGAATGCGATGAAACTTGGCAGGCGCTCTGTCTACACTATATTAAGACCGCACGACAAGTTGCAACCCATTCCGAGAACATTTTTATGCCACTTATAAAATAATATTTCGGAGGTGCCGCGGGCGCGTGCGAGTGTGGTCGGGCTCAGAACGGACAACGGAGAGGACCGGCGGAACACGAACGGATGCAAGTTTTTAAAAACATGCGGATGAAATGCAGATGATGACATGAGACGAGATGCATAACAAGAACAAAATGCAAAACAATAGACAAAAACCCAACCACGAAGGAAATATCATATAGCATCTCCGGAAAAGGCAAGAGTTGGAGTTACGAATATGGAAAGTTGTATCCGGGGCGTTACATTCTCTCATTTATTTTTTTCCTTTTTCTTTCTCTCCTTTTTTTCTCTGGCCTTTTTTTTACTTTTTTTCTCTCTTTTTCCCCTTTTTTCTCTCTGCCTTTTTTTCTCTCCCTCTTTCCAAGACAAACTAGATAAGATGCAGATTGGATCAAGCGAAGATGTGAACGACCTCAACTATGATTGTGACAATGAACTATGGGTAGCACGTGGTGGAAATTGATGGATGGTGTGGTGGACAGCGGAAGGGATAATGATGCAGCGGCAACGTGACTAATGTGAACAGAACTTGAAACTCTAAACGAACTAGACACTAAGACGAGCAACTTGACATGACGATGCAACCGGTAATTCAATAATGCAAACAATGAAAAGAAAATTGCAAACGCTTGGACTGGCTAGGACAAAGGATGAATAGATTTAACTTTTTTTTGTGGTTTTTTCTTCGACAATAGGTAAGGAAATAAATCTAATCTAGGGATGACTAGAAATTCTCACCGAGCAACCTGAAAACTGATACCACTTGATAGGGGCGGAGGTGTCCCGTTCTTTCGATGAGATGATAACTATCGATTTGGTGGAGTCGACTTGGACGATCCGACTAAAACCATGCATGACGTTGCGCCTTAGCAATCGCTAAACCAACTCTGAGAGGTTATTGACCATGCTGGAGCACGATCAACCTGACCACGAAGGTCTATTCCTGCAAGCAATCAAAGAGCAAGAAAGAATATGATAAAGCAATCTGAATATTGCGAATATGGATGAAGTATTGATAATGGTGGGGATTCGAAAGTGGTCTTGGTGTGGTTGTTGGACACAAACGAAGTACACGAAGTTGCGTTGGCTAACTTTTAACTAAACAAATCCCAAGGAAAAAGCTACTAGATGGATCTACTTATATAGGAGCAATGGGTGCCGGCCAAGGAGGTAGGAGGACGTCCCAAGGCAGCCTAAAACTAACCCTAGGTTGTACAAGGCCAACCCAAGTGGAGGTGACGTAACACCTTTGGACTTGTATTTGACTCGGATTCTGCTGCAGCATCAGATTGTTTCGCCCATAACTCAATGCTCCAGACGAATTTGAAGGTGAATCCAATTGGGTTGGAAAGTGCACGAAATCTATTTTCCAACAAAAAAAATCACCCAATTCGGAGTCCGGATGAAAAAGTTATTGACGTTTTGAGTCAGGTATATCTGTGCAGTCCGAATCTGAGTCCAGAATGTGAGAGACTTGGACTCTATTCTCTTGGGCCAAAAGTGACGTGGGAGAACTTTTTGAACAGCAAGTAAACATCTCTTTCTCCCTTATCTTCATATGTGGATTGTACAAATGTCCCATACACCTGCAATTAGACAAAACACAAAAGTGTGTGAAGTATTTTTGTTCTGGATAACCTAAATAGATTATTGAATAGTTTGCACTAGAAATCACCTGACAAATATGCATGTATGCAATATTTTTGGTCTTATCCAAGGTAGTCATGTCCTCATCAATAATGAACAGTGTATCGCTTTGTACCCATTAACGGCCCATTATTTCATTGGGTGGTTTCCAGCCCGTGTTATCTTTTGGCCTTCTCATGGACCATCTATTCTTGGGCTCATTTCTAGCATTCGGTTACTTACGGCCGGTTACCGGGTCTTTCTGCTTGTGGGCGAAATTCAGCCCATGGTTACAGTCGGCCCATTTGGGCCCGTTAATCTGTTTGGCCGTTTCCATAGCGTCATCAAATACGACCCATTAACGATGACATGTTACGGATGGCCCATGAACGGACGATTCCAACTCTAGCCCATTTACGGCCCATAATGCGGTCTGTTATTGGCCCATGTTTGGCCAATCGATCATATGACCCATAGAAGTCCCATTGATGCTACGGCCCATTGTTTCTATGACCCGTAGAAGGCCCAGTATTTCTATGGCCCGTAAAAGGCCCATTGTTTCTACGACCCGTAGGAGGCCCATGGTCAGAATGGTAAATATGTAGCCCATGGTTATTGTGACCTATTTTTAAAAAATAGGTTACTGCAGCCACTAGCAAACGTGGAAAAAGAACTGCACTGACTACAAGAAAACATATAAACTAGACAACAAGGAAATAAATAAGCAAGCAACTTACGCTAAGCCATCATGGATTCATGACTATTACACATATTACATCCACTGGGCATCAAAGTTCGCCACCAGTGCAAATATAGGGAACAAAGCAGCATATCACATACACTGGTTGTCAAAGTTGGCGGCTAGTGCAAATAAATACCACAGTAAAACAAGTCCAGAACTGAAACCACTTCAGAAGAGCTCAAGAAACAATATCCTGGTTACCCATAATGCTGACAAGAAGCTTAGCAAGCTTATTAACTTTCTCTTGTTTGCCGCTTAAATCCTCCAACGCTTGCTGTTGCACCAGAAAGTATGCATCTGAATTCTGCAGGGACTTCCTCAGTCCTTCGTCTTCGTCTCGCAACACATCTGATTGATGTCTTTCAACTTGAAGTTGAGACTTAAGAAGACGAACTGATTCAGGCAGCGAGTTCGAAGAGCTTGTGCCAGCCGTAGTGGCCAGTAACTCAAAACTACATCAAGACAAGACTTTTGGGTTGTCTCACTGTCGTCAAGATAGTTTTTATCAGCTTTCTTGGAGACCAACAGGGATGTCTCGCTATCTTGAACCTTATCTGCATTACTTCCCTTACCATTGCATAACGGGGTACTCTTCTCCAATGTTTTGTCCGCATTCTAAAAGAGAAACAAGCAGGCACATCACAAGTTTACCATGTTGTATATGAAACTCATTTTGGTAAATCAGTTCAGTAGTAAAGTGGACAGGATAACAACATGAAACAAACATATATCTATGTACCATGGTCACTGTATGGTCTATATCGTTCTATTTTGTGTTGCCAAAACAAGATAGATACATAGTTCAAATAATATCTGTTTAAGTCAAAGCAGAATAGACAGAATATAAGTGTGGGAAACTACAGAGCAATAACAACACTTTTAATGTGCATGACATGAGAACATAAATGTTTATTCAATTGAAGCTGAATTCAACATAAAGCAAGTTACAATAGCAAACCAGTTAAAGAAAAAGGTTTAAAACATACCTGTTGCGCCATTGGAGTTTCAATTCCACCCTTCAAATTTGAATGGTATGACTAAATACAGTGATGCAAGAGCTAAGGGATATCAACCATAGCTACAGAACCTGACCTGAGAACAATTCTTCTTCTACTTTAAGCGTTGAGTTGGGATTCAGAGTGGTGGTCCTCATGCTTTGGGTACTGCAGTACGCTTACTAACTACTCGTGTTTGGGTGCTCTATTGTGGAGACAACATTGTGTTAAGTGGAACTGTGTTACTATCTACTGGGGTTGGGGGTTAGAAGGGGTGTAGCTGGTTCTCTATCCAACTGGGTAGGGGTACAATCTGCGAGAGTCTGGGTTATGTGTGGTGGGGTGGCAAGTAGAACTATGGTTCTATCTGCATCAACTGGTAGCACTATTTTTTCTGAAGACCATGTTGTTCCCTTAGATACTACCATCACCCTCTCCAATTAAAATGGCTGATAAACAAGAAAAGTAATTGAATGTACAGACATTGTATGATAGAGAGGTGCAACGGATAGTGGGGAATAAAAGAGGGCATGAAATAATTCACATTTATGTTTTTAAACCAAACAGGATAGCATGACACATTTTCACATATATGATGGCTAACAAAACAGGATAGCATGACACTATTTCACATATATGATGGCTCACTAAAAAGGATGGAAAGACATAGTTCAAAATATGATGACTATGTAAACAGGATGATATGATATAACTATATAATGTATTTATTAAATAGGTTGGCATGCCAGAACTCACATACGTGCCGCCTATGGAAACATGATAGCATGATATAATTCACGGATAGAATGACATAATTCAAAATATGATGACTGTAAACACTAAACAAGATGAGATGATATAACTATATGTTATCTTTGTTAAATGGGTTGGCATGCCATAATTCAGATAGATGCTGTCTATGTAAACATGATGGCGTGATATAATTCAAATATATGATTTATATACTAAGCAAGTAAGTAGATGGCAATCACATATATGATGTAAAAACTAAGCAATGCAAGACAACGTGCATGACATATAACCCTGCCAAGTTTGAGCATAGACCTCAGGGGGGGAAATAGGACTGGTCATCTGTCTCTGAATCCTCCTCTAAGGAGCTATCTGTAACCAGCAAGATGTCTGTTTCAGCAGGTAGCATTGTCTGCTCTGAATACCTTGTTTTCACTCCAGATACTTCCATCACTGCTTCAAATGGCTGATGCACAGGAAGAGTACTTGAATATACAAATGTTGTCGACAAATGGAACACGTAATACAAAAAAGGATAGCATGATATAATTCACATATATGATGATTGGCACAACAACATGGCATTGCATAATTCACATATATAATGCCTTGCAACAAGATAGCATTGCATAATTCACATATATAATGTCTTGTAACAAGATGGCATTGCACAATTCACATATATGGTAATTAGACACTAATCAGGTGCCATTCACACAAAGCATGTCTAAACTAAGCAAATGACATAGCAATGCAAGACACCATGCACATGATATGAGCAACATAACCCTGCCAAGTTAGAGCATACACCTCGGGGGGGAAATAGGACTGGTCATCTACCTCCGAATCTTCCTCTGAGGAGCTACCTGTAACTGGTGAGATATGCGCTTCGTCAGATAGCGTAGTCTGCTCTGAAGACCTTGTTTTCACTCCAAAATTTTCCATCACCGTGTGAAATGGCTGATGCACACGAATAGTAGTTGAATGTACTAACACTATTGAAAAATGTAATAGGTAATGAAAAAAAGGATGGCATGATATTGCTAAATTCACATTTATGATGCCTGGCTAAACAAGATGGCATCGCGTAATTCACATATACGATAAAAAAACTAAACAGATGGCATTCACACAAAGCATGTATAAACTAAGCAGATGACATATTTGATGTATAAAGTAAACAATGCAAGGCACCATATATATGATATTACCAACACCGACATGCCAAGTTAGAGCAAAGACCACAGGGGGTAAATTGGAGTGGTCTTCTTGTCGGAGTAAATGACCATGGGTAGCCCAATCTATTCCCCCTAGTATTTCAAGACATCAGGGCCGGCTGCGCCCCTCAGGCATCAAAGACAAAGGGACGCCTTCGTATGGTTGGCTGGTCCAAGCGGCCGGCTGCAGGAAGGCGGCAAGGCCCAAAGAGTGGCCCCGACACGGGCCGACTCCGAGCATGCGGCCTCTAGTTTGGCCTATTCCTAACAGGCAGTCACCAAGGCGGCTGACTCCTAGCAGGCGGCCACTCACGTGCCCTCAAAGTTTACACCCACATAACGGTGACGAGACGGGGCGAGGCAACAGTGTAGCCTGCCACCCCCGAATCTCGTGCTGAATGTGGCCATATTGCAGCGTATCGGGTGGCCATCCCTAGCCCGGCGCTACACTATTGCCACAAGGCTCATGACATCATCCACGGTAGAGGAGGCCATGCTCCCACGACGGGCTATCGGTACGGCCCGTAGGCAGTGGGCCCTACCTGTCCGTGAGAGGCCAGAAGGCGGCAAGTCCAGACCAGGCGACGTAGGGGGAGGTCAACTCCTAGCAGGCGGCCCTCCCCTTCCCTTGATGTTTGTGCGCCATTAACCAGATAAGACGGAAAGTGGCTACAGTGAATGCCCACTAGGCGGCGGTACTGTAGCCACGCTCTCCCCGACCAAACCCTCATCATCAGAGGCAAGTCTATAGTGATGATCAGGTTACAGGACCCACAAGCAGCAGGCCCTACCTGTCGGTCGAGAGCCCGGCAGCCGGCAGGACCCACCAGGCGGCGAGCCCCAGTAGCCGACGGAGAAGCCGGCGACCACAGACACTGACGTCCCGGGCCTACACCCGGACGGATTACCATTGTACCCCTGGGGGTGGGCCAATATAAACCCCCAAGGGCACCCATGCAAATGGTTGATCTCTTAGAGAGACACACACATATAGGGAGAGGATTAGAGCTAGGCTTGCCCTTCTTACTCCTCTAGCCGAACAGCTCAAGGAGCAAGCTTATAGCTGAAGGAAATATGCCCTAGAGGCAATAATAAAGTTGTTATTTATATTTCCATATATCATGATAAATGTTTATTATTCATGCTAGAATTGTATTAACCGGAAACTTAGTACATGTGTGAATATATAGACAAACAAAGTGTCACTAGTATGCCTCTACTTGACTAGCTCATTGAATCAAAGATGGTTAAGTTTCCTAGCCATAGACATGAGTTTTCATTCGATAAACGGGATCACATCATTAGGAGAATGATGTGATTGACTTGACCCATTCCGTTAGCTTAGCACTTGATCATTTAGTATATAGCTATTGCTTTCTTCATGACTTATACATGTTCCTATGACTATGAAATTATGCAACTACCAAACACCGGAGGAACACTTTGTGTGCTACCAAACGTCACAACATAACTGGGTGATTATAAAGGTGCTCTACAGGTGTCTCCGATGGTGTTTTTTGAGTTGGCATAGATCGAGATTAGGATTTGTCACTCCGGTTATTGGAGAGGTATCTCTGGGCCCTCTCGGTAATGCACATCACTATAAGCCTTGCAAGCAATGTGACTAATGAGTTAGTTGCGGGATGATGCATTATGGAACGAGTAAATAGACTTGCCGGTAACGAGATTGAACTAGGTATTGAGAAACCGACGATCGAATCTCAGGCAAGTAACATATCGATGACAAAGGGAACAACGTATGTTGTTATGCGGTTTGACCGATAAAGATCTTCGTAGAATATGTAGGAGCCAATATGAGCATCCAGGTTCCGCTATTGGTTATTGACCGAAAATGAGTCTCGGTCATGTCTACATAGTTCTCGAACCCATAGGGTCCGCATGCTTAACGTTCGGTGATGATTGGTATTATGAGTTTATGTGTTTTGATGTACCGAAGGTACTTCGGAGTCCCGGATATGATCAAGGACATGACGAGGAGTCTCGAAATGGTCGAAACATAAAGATCAATATATTGGATGACTATGTTTGGACTTTGGAAGTGTTCCGGGCAAGTTCGGGCATATACCGGAGTATGGGGGTTACTGGAAACCCCCGGGGAGTGTAATGGGACTATTGGGCCCTTGTGGAGAAGAGGAGGGGCCGCCAAGGCAGGGCCGCGTGCCCCTTCCCCTCTAGTCCAAATTGGACAAGGAGGGGGGGGGTGGCGACACCCCCCTTTCCTTCCCCCCTCTCTCCTCCTTCCCCCTACTCCTACTCCTACTAGGAAAGGAGGAGTCCTACTCCCGGTGGGAGTAGGACTCCCCCTTGGCGCGCCCTCCTCCTGGTTGGCCGCCTCCAACTCCCACTTCATCAACACCGTCGTGCTGACGGAAATCTCCCTCGAAGCTCTACTGGATCGTGAGTTCGTGGGACATCATCGAGCTGAACATGTGCAGATCGTGGAGGTGCCATACGTGTGGTACTAAGATCGGTCGATCGTGAAGACGTATGACTACATCAACCGCGTTGTCATAATGTTTCCACTTACGGGGTACGAGGGTACATGGACGACACTCTCCCCTCTCGTTGCTATGCATCACCATGATCTTGCGTGTGTGTAGGAATTTTTTTGAAATTACTATGTTACCCAACAGTGGTATCAGAGCCAGGTTTATGCGTAGATGTTATATGCACGAGTAGAACACGAGTGAGTTGTGGGCAATACTAGTCTACTGCTTACTACCATGTCATACTTTGATTCGGCGGTATTGTTGGATGAAGCGACCCAGGCCGACATTATGCGTACGCTTACGCGAGACTGGTTCTACCGTCGTGCTTCGCACATAGGTGGTTGCCGGGTGTCAGTTTCTCCAACTTTAGTTGAATCGAGTGTGGCTACGCCCGGTCCTTGTTGAAGGTTAAAACAACACTAACTTGACAAAATATCATTGTGGTTTGATGCGTAGGTAAGAACGGTTCTTGCTCAGCCCGTAGCAGCCACGTAAAACTTGCAACAACAAAGTAGAGGACGTCTAACTTGTTTTTGCAGGGCATGTTGTGCTGTGATATTGTCAAGACATGATGCTAAATTTTATTGTATGAGATGATCATGTTTTGTAACAGAGTTATCGGCAACTGGCAGGAGCCATATAGTTGTCGTTTTATTGTATGCAATGCAATCGCCCTGTAATTGCTTTACTTTTATCACTAAGCGGTAGTGATAATTGTAAAAGCAATAGTTGGCGAGACAACAATGACGCTACGATGGAGATCAAGGTGTCTCGCCGGTGACGATGGTGATCATTACGGTGCTTTGGAGATGGAGATCAAAGGCACAAGATGATGATGGCCATACCATATAACTTATATTGATTGCATGTGATGTTTATCTTTTATGCATATTATTTTGCTTTGATTGACGGTAGCATTATAAGATGATCTCTCACTAAATTTCAAGGTATAAGTGTTCTCCCTGATTATGCACCGTTGCCAAAGTTCGTCGTGCCGAGACACCACGTGATGATCGGGTGTGATAAGCTCAACGTTCACCTACAACGGGTGCAAGCCAGTTTTGCACACGCAAAAATACTCAGGTTAAAATTGACAGGCCTAGCATGTGCAGATATGGCCTCGAAACACTAAGACCGAAAGGTCGAGCGTGAATCATATAGTAGATATGATCAACATAGTGATGTTCACCATTGAAAACTACTCCATGTCACGTGATGATCGGACATGGTTTAGTTGATTTGGATCACGTGATCACTTAGATGATTAGAGGGATGTCTATCTAAGTGGGAATTCTTAAGTAATATGATTAATTGAACTTTAATTTATCATGAACTTAGTCCTAATAGTATTTTGCAAATAATGTTGTAGATCAATAGCTCGCGTTGTTGCTTCCCTATGTTTTTATATGTGTTCCTAGAGAAAACTAAGTTGAAAGATGATAGTAGCAATGATGCGGACTGGGTCCATGATCTGAGGTTTATCCTCATTGCTGCACAGAAAAATTATGTTCTTGATGCACCACTAGGTGACAGACCTATTGCAGGAGCAGATGCAGCCATTATGAACGTTTGGCTAGCACAATATGATGACTACTTGATAGTTTAGTGCACCATGCTTAATGACTTAGAATCAGGACTTCAAAAATGTTTTTGAAACATCACGGAACATATGAGATGTTCCAAGAGATGAATCTGTATTTCAGACTCATGCCCATGTCAAGAGGTATGAGACCTTTGACAAGTACTTTGCCTAAAAGATGGAGGAGAATCGCTCAACTAGTGAGCATGTGCTCAGAATGTCCGGGTACTACAATCACTTGAATCAAGTGGGAGTTAATCTTCCAGATAAGATAGGGATTGACAGAGTTCTCTAGTCACCATCACCAAGTTACTCGAACTTCGTGATGAACTATAGTATGCAAGGGATGACGAAAACGATTCCCGAGCTCTTCGTGATGTTGAAATCGATGAAGGTAGAAATCAAGAAAGAACATCAAAGTGTTGATGATCGACAAGACCACTAGTTTCAAGAAAAGGGCAAAGGGAAAGAAAGGGAACTTCAAGTAGAATGACAAGCAAGTTTTCACTCCCATGAAGAAGCCCAAAGCTGGACCTAAGCCTGAAACTGAGTTCTTCTACTGCAAAGGAAATGGTCACTGGAAGCGGAAATACCCTGAATATTTGGTCGATAAGAAGGATGGCAAAGTGAACCAGGGTATATTTGATATACAGGTTATTGATGTGTTCCTTACTAGTGTTTATAGTAGCCCCTGAGTATTTGATACTTGTTCGGTTGCTAAGATTAGTAACTCGAAACAGGAGTTACAGAATAAACAGAGACTAGTTGAGGATGAAGTGACGATGTGTGTTGGAAGTGGTTCCAAGATTGATATGATCATCATCGTTCACTCCCTATACTTTCGAGATTAGTGTAGAACCTAAATAAATGTTATTTGGTGTTTGCGTTGAGCATAAATATGATTAGATCATGTTTATGGCAATACAATTATTCATCTAAGATGGAGAATAAATTGTTATTCTGTTTACATGAATAAAACCATCTATGGTCATACACCCAATGTTGATGGTTTATTACATCTTGATCGTAGTAATACACATTCATAATATTGATGCCAAAAGATGCAAAGTTGATAATGATAGTGCAACATATTTGTGGCACTGCCATTTGGGTCATATCGGTGTAAAGCGCATGAAGAAACTCCATACAGATGGACTTTTTGAATCACTTGATTATGAATCATTTGATGCTTGCGAACCGTGCCTTATGGGCAAGATGACTGAAACTCCGTTCTCCGGAACAATGGAACGAGCTAGTGACTTATTAGAAATACTACATACCGATGTATGCGGTCCAATGAGTGTTGATGCTCGTGGCGGGTATCGTTATTTTCTGACCTTCACAAGATGATTTGAGCAGATATGAGTATATCTACTTAATGAAGCACAAGTCTGAAACATTTGTAAAGTTCAAAGAATTTCAGAGTGAAGTTGAGAATCATCATAACAAGAAAATAAAGTTTCTATAATCTGATCGTGGAGGAAAATATTTGTGTTATGAGTTTGGCCTTCATTTAAAATAATGTGGAATAGTTTCACAGCTCACGCCACCTGGAACACCACAGTGTAATGGTGTGTCCGAACATCGTAACCGCACTTTATTGGATATGGTGCGATCTATGATGTCTCTTACCGATTTACCAATATTGTTTTGGGGCTATGCATAGACATAGTTGCATTCATTTTAAATAGGGCACCATCAAAATCCGTTGAGACGACGCCTTATGAACTATGGTTTAGTTAGAAACCAAAGTTATCGTTTCTTAAAGTTTGGAGCTGCGATGCTTATGTGAGAAAGTTTTTCAATCCGATAAGCTCGAAGCCAAATTGGTGAAGTGCGTCTTCATAGCATACCCAAAAGGAAACTGTTGGGTACACCTTCTATCACAGATCCAAAGGCAAGATATTCATTGGTAAGAATGGATCCTTTCTAGAGAAGGAGTTTCTCTCGAAAGAAGTGAGTGGGAGGAGAGTAGAACTTGATAAGGTAATTGTACCTTCTCCCTTATTGGAAAGTAGTTCATCACAGAAATCTGTTCCTGTGACTCCTACACCAATTAGTGAGGAAGCTAATGATGACGATCCTGAAACTTCAGATCAAGTTACTACCGAACCTTGTAGGTCAACCAGAGTAAAATCCGCACCAGAGTGGTATGGTAATCCTATTCTGGAAATCATGTTACAAGACCATGGTGAACCTACGAACTATGAGGAAGCGATGATGAGCCCAGATTCCGCGAAATGGCTTGTGGCCATGAAATCTGAGATAGGATCCATGTATGAGAACAAATTATGGACTTTGGTTGACTTGCCCGATGATCGGCAAGCCATCGAGAATAAATGGATCTTCAAGAAGAAGACTGACACTAACGGTAATGTTACTGTCTACAAAGCTCGACTTGTTGCGAAAAGTTTTCGATAAGTTCTAGGAGTTGACTACGATGAGACTTTCTCACCCGTAGTGATGCTTAAGTCCATCCGAATCATGTTATCAATTGCTGCATTTTATGATTATAAAATTTGGCAAATGGATGTAAAGACTGCATTCCTGAATGGATTTCTGGAAGAAGAGTTGTATATGATGCAATCTGAAGGTTTTATCGATCCAAAGGATGCTAACAAAGTGTGCAAGCTCCAGCGATCCATCTATGGACTGGTGCAAGCATCTCGGAGTTGGAATAAACGTTTTGATAGTGTGATCAAAGTATATAGTTTTATACAGACTTGCGGTGAAGCCTGTATTTACAAGAAAGTGAGTGGGAGCTCTATAGCATTTCTGATAAGTATATGCGAATGACATATTGTTGATCAAAAATAATGTAGAATTTTCTGGAAAGCATAAAGGAGTGTTTGAAAGGAGTTTTCCAAAGAAAGACCTTGGTAAAGCTGCTTACACATTGAGCATCAAGATCTATAGAGATAGATCAAGACGCTTGATAAGATTTTTCAATGAGTACATACCTTGATAAGATTTTGAAGTAGTTCAAAATGGAACAATCAAAAATGAGTTCTTGCCTTTGTTGCAAGGTGTGAAGTTGAGTAAGACTCAAAACCCGACCATGGCAGAAAATAGAAACAGAATGAAAAGTCATTCCCTATGCCTCAGTCATAGGTTCTATAAAGTATACTATGCTGTGTACTAGTCCTATTGTGTACCTTACCATAAGTTTGGCAAGGGGGTACAATAGTAATCTAAGAGTAGATCAATGGAAATCGGTCAAAATTATCCTTAGTGAGGACTAAAGAAATGTTTCTCCGTGATGGGGGTGATAAAAGAGTTCATCGTAAAGAATTACGTCGATGCAAGCTTTTACACCGATCCAGATGACTCTAAGTCTCAATCTGGATACATATTGGAAGTGGGAGCAATTAGCTAGAGTAGCACCGCGTAGAGCATTGAAGACATAGAATATTTGCAAAATACATACGGCTCTGAATGTGACAGACCCGTTGACTAAACTTCTCTCACAAGCAAAACATGATCACACCTTAGTACTCTTTGGGTATTAATCACATAGCGATGTGAACTAGATTATTGACTCTAGTAAACTCTTTGGGTGTTGGTCACATGAGGATGTGAGCTATGGGTGTTAATCACATATAGATGTGAATATTTGTGTTAAATCACATGGTGATGTGAACTAGATTATTAACTCTAGTGCAAGTGGGAGACTGAAGGAAATATGCCCTAGAGGCAATAATAAAGTTGTTATCTATATTTCCTTATATCATGATAAATGTTTATTATTCATGCTAGAATTGTATTAACCGGAAACTTAGTACATGTGTGAATATATAGACAAACAAAGTGTCACTAGTATGCCTCTACTTGACTAGCTCGTTGAATCAAAGATGGTTAAGTTTCCTAGCCATAGACATGAGTTGTCATTTGATAAGCGGGATCACATCATTAGGAGAATGATGTGATTGAATTGACCCATTCCGTCAGCTTAGCACTTGATCGTTTAGTATATTGCTATTGCTTTCTTCATGACTTATACATGTTCCTATGACTATGAGATTATGCAACTCCCGAATACCGAAGGAACACTTTGTGTGCTACCAAACGTCACAACGTAACTGGGTGATTATAAAGGTGCTCTACAGGTGTCTCCGATGGTGTTTGTTGAGTTGGCATAGATCCAGATTAGGATTTTTCACTTCGATTGTCGGAGAGGTATCTCTGGGCCCTCTCAGTAATGCACATCACTATAAGCCTTGCAAGCAATGTGACTAATGAGTTAGTTGCGGGATGATGCATTATGGAACGAGTAAAGATACTTGCCGGTAACGAGATTGAACTAGGTATTGAGATACCGACGATTGAATCTCGGGCAAGTAACATACCGATGACAAAGGGAACAACGTATGTTGTTATGCGGTTTGACCGATAAAGATCTTCGTAGAATATGTAGGAGCCAATATGAGCATCCAGGTTCCGGTATTGGTTGTTGACCGGAAATGAGTCCCGGTCATGTCTACATAGTTCTCGAACCCATAGGATCCGCACGCTTAACGTTCGGTGATAATCTGTATTATGAGTTTATGTGTTTTGATGTACCGAAGGTAGTTTGAAGTACCGGATATGATCACGGACATGACGAGGAGTCTCAAAGTGGTCGAGACATAAAGATAGATATTTGGATGACTATGTTTGGACTTTGGAAGTGTTCCGGGCAAGTTCGGGCATATACCGGAGTACCGGGGGGTTACCGGAAACCCCCGGGGAGTGTAATGGGCCTATTGGGCCCTAGTGAAGAAGAGGAGGGCAGCCAAGGCAGGGCCACGTGCCCCCTTCCCCTTCTAGTCCGAATTGGACAAGGAGGGGGGGGGCTTTCCTTCCCCTCTCTCTCCTCCTTCCCCCTTCTCCTACTCCTACTAGGAAAGGAGGAGTCCTACTCCCAGTGGGAGTAGGACTCCCCCCTTGGCGCGCCCTCCTCCTAGACGGCTGCCTCCCCCCTAGATCCTTTATATATGGGGGCAGGGGGCACCCCAATACACACAAGTTGACCATTGATCTTTTAGCCGTGTGCGGTGCCCCCCTCCACCATAATCCACCTTGGTCATATCGTAGCGGTGCTTAGGCGAAGCCCCGCGTCGGTAGCTGGATCAACACCGTCATCATGCCGTCGTGCTGACGGAACTTTCCCTCGAAGCTCTACTGGATCGTGAGTTTGTGGGACGTCACCGAGCTGAACGTGTGTAAATCGCGGAGGTGCTATACGTTCGGTACTAGGATCGGTCAATTGTGAAGACGTACGACTACATCAACCGCGTTGTCATAACTCTTCCGCGTATGGTCTACGAGGGTACGTGGATGACACTCTCCCCTCTCGTTGCTATGCATCACCATGATCTTGCGTGTGCGGAGGAATTTTTTTGAAATTACTATGTTACCCAACAGTAGCTACTTGTTGATCTAGTGATCATGCGGAGACCCTATAGAGCAGGACTAGGGGTGTTATCTCCTAGGAGAGCCCCGAACCTGGGTAAGATGCACCGGCGTGCGCATGGGCAACGTCTTACTAGGTCCCACTATGATTAGCAATCCTTTGGCATATGTCGCACCAACCACCCGGCATTTGGCGCCCACCATGGGGCTAGGTGCACCGTCGTCCGGAGACCTGCTCTGGACGGGAACCTTGTTCCTCCTGGGCGAGCGTAGCCAGCCCAGCATGCCCAATGGTGTTTGTCAGGACCCCGATCCTAAGTCACAGCGATCTAGCATGTAACACATCATATCACTTTGCGGCCTCATGCACGGTATTCCCACGGGTGCCACCTTACCTGGCCCGGGACCATTTGCGTATTTTGGCTCATGTATATGATAGTGCCGCTAGCATCCATATGACAAAGAACCCGAGCTGACATGGCTAGTCGTGAACCCAAAGTGGCACTAACTTACAGGGACAGGCATACATGACCCAACAACAAACGTGTTGGTCATCAGCGAGTGAATCCGGGCTGTAGCAACTGGGCTAGCAGGACTCCGGTAAACCAGGCTGTAGCAGGCTAACAGGACTCCGGTAGACACCGCGTGACATTTCCCCGAAGGGACAGACACAGGAACGAACAAGGACACATGCCGGCCAGCCTAAGTGTTCCGGAGCAGTAGCAAGCTACCATGGCTCAGTGGAAACACTAGGAGACATTTCCCGGCAAGAGAGGCTACTAAGGATAAACAACTAGATAGTCAGATCCCACACATACCAAGCATTACAATAACATACACACAATATGCTCGATATGTGCAAATACAACATGGCATCACAACATGACTCTACAACTCAAGTATTTATTCAATAGGCTCCGAGGAGCGAGATATTACAAACATGGGTATCATGACCCAACACTCAGAGCATACAAGTCAAAGCACAAGCGGAAGCTTAACATGTCTGAGTACAGACATCTAGAAATGAAAAAGGCCGAGAAGCCTTTCTATCTACCAGATCCTGCCGAGGGTACAAGATCGTAGCTGAGGTAACGAGCTAAACGTCGAAGTCCACGCGGTACTACTAGCGAGACTGAAGTCTCTCTGCAAAAACATAAATTAAGCAACGTGAGTACAAATGTACCCAGCAAGACTTACATCAGATCTAACTACATATGCATAATTATCAACAAAGGGGGTGGTGGGGTTTAACTGCAGCAAGCCAGCTTTGACTCGGTGGCTATCCTGTACTATGACTGCAAGTAACTCTCTTGAGGTGGCGCACACGAGTCCACATATTCACCATATCAATACACCACTATGGATCCGCTCCCGTCTCCCTACGAGAACGCCATCCATAGCACTCACGCATATCTTGCGCATTTTAGAGTATCCACTTTCACTTGTCTATGAACTATACAGGCAACCCAGAAGTCCTTTACCGCGGACACGGCTATTCGAATAGATAATGTTAACCCTGCAGGGGTGTACTTCTTCACACACGCTCTCACCACTTACCGCCGTTTACACGACATGTACTCGGCAACCTTCAAGCGGAAGCCCAACGAGGGTGTCGGCCACGACCTGACTAACCACACAAGTCTCTCGTCCAGGTTTATCGCCTATTCGGGTTCCATCCGCAAGGAGATCCGGCCAGGGTGTCGCTCACGGCCCCAAACGATGTGTGCAGGGTTCCCAAGCCCAGCTCGACGAGTGGATCTACGCTTGGTACACCGTGCCATGGTGCCTAGTCTGTCCCAAGCCCACCTGTACCGGGTGCCACTTGGTAGACTACTAACACTACCTAGAAACACCAGAAACTAGTTGCAACTCCTGGACAGAGATCAAATTGATTAATAAGTCGAGAGAGTCAATTAAAGATCCCAATGTGTGGTAGTAGCTATTCATGGATCACAAACACAGAACTCAGTTCCTGAGGACGGCTGCAATGAGACAACCCACCATGTACTCCTACATGGCCTCTCACCGCTACCATTACCAAATCGTGTTCACACACTTAGCTCTCAACAGTAGGACATGTTCACACACCTCCGATTCATTCCCGATGAATCAGACCTGACTCAACTCTAAGCAGTAGTAGGCATGACAAACAAGCATGAATGAGTAGGCACATCAGGGCTCAAAAAACTCCTACTCATGCTAGTGGGTTTCATCTATTTACTGTGGCAATGACAGGTCATGCAGATGATAAGGGGTTTGAACTACCGCAGCAAGTAACAGTTGAATCGTTGTTGTCCTAATGCAGTAAAAGAGAGCAGGAGCGAGAGAGTGGGATTGTATCGGAATGAACAAGGGGGTTTTGCTTGCTTGGCACTTCTGAAGATAGCATAGCTCTTCATCGGTGTCATCAATCACATCGTCGAAACACGTCTATCGAGAGGGGACAGATACCGGCAACAGAGAAGAAATACAATCAATGCAATGCACAATATGATGCATGAATGTGACATGGCAATATGATGTGGACTGAACTAATGCAACTAGCTGCAAGTTAAATGGAGTTGGTTTGAACCCTAAGTTCAAATTCAAACTCCATATGTGGATATTCATATGCCATTTAATTGAATTGTCCTAAACAGTAGTCATAAGTTGTTCTAACATGCATGAAAATGGTATAGATGGATACATTGGATTTTTCTGATCATTTTTGATATATAAATTATTTAATTTGGAGTTACGGTTGAATTTCTATGAATTTTAGAAGTTTAGATTATTTTCTGGAATTTCCTGAATTATTTTAAATCCAGAAACAATTACTGCGTCAGCATTGCGTCATTGTGACGTCAGCAGAGTCAACAGGGCTGCCCCTGGTCAAACCTGACCAGGGGGTCCCACTGGTCAGTGTCACGGTGCTCGTTAGGGTCGCTGACGTGTGGGCCCAGTCAACGGCCACGCCAGCACGGTCAACTCAGGCATGTGGGTCCCGCTGGGTTTTTAAACTAACCTAAACAGAAGCAAAACTAGGATTAATTAGGGAGTGGGGGCCATGCGTCAGTGGCCCAGGGGGTTAGTTAGCGGTGTGATTAGGCCCTAATCACGGCCACGTCGGCAGTCGCCCGCGCCTTGCCGGCGGCGACCTCAAACCGCGGCGGAAACTCACCGGAAAACTGCTACGGGGCTCGGTTTTGCGTGTGGTTTGCGTCTACGGGGAGCTGAAGGTGTCGCACATCCAGAGGTGGCGACGGATGGAGCTTGGGTGGCTGGAGATAGCCGGAACGGAGCTCGCGGCGGCGGCCGGAGTTCGGCTTAGCACGGGTGAGGCGCTGTGCTTGGCTGACGGGCGAGCTAAGCGGTGGGGCGGATTGCTGGGAGCTCCAGGAGCACGCTGGTGCCACTGGACCGGGCGGAGGTGCTCAGGAGCAAGGACCTCACCGGCCATGGCGGACGGCGGCTTCAGTCGTCAGTGAAGTAGGAGCTACGGCGTGAAAACGGAACAACGGAGAGGGGGGTTCGAGGGAGAGGCTTACGGCGGTTGCAACGGTGCAGACGGCGAGCTCGGGGAAGGTCCAGCACGGGCAGAACGGCGGCGACGATCTCGGGCGGCCGGAGGTGAAGACGACGGCGATGGCGGCGTTCTTGGGCCTCCGGCGTCGTACAACTCGGTGGAGAGGACGAGGGGACCGAGGCGGTTCTTCTGGACAGATCAGGGGAGATATGCGACGGCGGTGGGCGCGGTGGTGGTGAACGGCGTCGACGGCAGCGCTCGATTGCGAGAGGGAGAGAGATCAGAGGAGGGGAGAGCATTCGGGAGAGAGTGAGAGGGCCCGGGGGGTGCGTGGCTGTTGGGAAACGTAGTAATTTCAAAAAAATTCCTACGCACACGCAGGATCATGGTGATGGCATAGCAACGAGAGGGGAGAGTGTTGTCCACGTACCCTCGTAGACCGTAAGCGGAAGCATTATGACAACGCAGTTGATGTAGTCGTACGTCTTCATGATCCGACCGATCCAAATACCGAACGTACGGCACCTCCGAGTTCAGCACACGTTCAGCTCGATGACGTTCCCCGGGCTCCAATCCAGCTAAGCGTCGGGGATGAGTTTCGTCAGCACGACGGTGCGGTGACGATGATGATGTTCTACCGGCGCAGGGCTTCGCCTAAACTCCGCGACGATATGACCGAGGTGGAATATGGTGGAGGGGGGCACCGCACACGGCTAAGGAACGATCCGTAGATCAACTTGTGTGTCCATGGGGTGCCCCCTGCCCCCGTATATAAAGGAGTGGAGGAGGGGAGGGCCGGCCCTCTCTATGGCGCGCCCTAGGGGAGTCCTACTCCCACCGGGAGTAGGATTCCCTCTTTCCTAGTCGAACTAGGAGTCCTTCCATGTAGTAGGAGTAGGAGACCAGGAAGGGGAAGAGAGAAGGGAAAGAAGGAGGGGGTGCGGCCCCTCCCCCTAGTCCAATTCGGACTAGGCCATGGGGGGGCGCGCGGCCTGCCCTAGGCAGCCCCTCTCTCTTTCCCGTATGGCCCAATAAGGCCCAATACTTCTCCCCGGCGAATTCCTGTAACTCTCCGGTACTCCGATAAATACCCGAATCACTCGGAACCTTTCCGAACTCCGAATATAGTCGTCCAATATATCGATCTTTACGTCTCGACCATTTCGAGACTCCTAGTCATGTCCCCAATCTCATCCGAGACTCCGAACTCCTTCGGTAAATCAAAACTCATAAACTCATAATATAACTCTCATCGAAACCTTAAGCGTGCGGACCCTACGGGTTCGAGAACTATGTAGACATGACCGAAACACGTTTCCGGTCAATAACCAATAGCGGGACCTGGATGCCCATATTGGCTCCCACATATTCTACGAAGATCTTTATAGGTCAAACCGCATAACAACATACGTTGTTCCCTTTGTCATCGGTATGTTACTTGCCCGAGATTCGATCGTCGGTATCTCAATACCTAGTTCAATCTCGTTACCGGCAAGTCTCTTTACTCGTTCCGTAATACATCATCCCGCAACTAACTCATTAGTCACATTGCTTGCAAGGCTTATAGTGATGTGCATTACTGAGAGGGCCCAGAGATACCTCTCTGACAATCGGAGTGACAAAACCTAATCTCGAAATACGCCAACCCAACATGTACCTTTGGAGACACCTGTAGTACTCCTTTATAATCACCTAGTTACGTTGTGACGTTTGGTAGCACACAAAGTGTTCCTCCGGTAAACGGGAGTTGCACAATCTCATAGTTGCAGGAACTTTGTATAAGTCATGAACAAAGCAATAGCAACATACTAAACGATCAAGTGCTAAGCTAACGGAATGGGTCAAGTCAATCACATCATTCTCCTAATGATGTGATCCCATTAATCAAATGACAACACATGCCTATGGTTGGGAAACATAACCATCTTTGATCAATGAGCTAGTTCAAGTAGAGGCATACTAGTGACACTATGTTTGTCTATGTATTCATACATGTATCATGTTTCCGATTAATACAATTCTAGCATGAATAATAAACATTTATCATGAAATAAGGAAATAAATAATAACTTTATTATTGCCTCTAGGGCATATTTCCTTCAGACTCCCACTTGCACTAGAGTCAATAATCTACTTCACATCGCTATGTGATTTAACACCAATATTCACATCTGCATGTGATTAATACCCATAGTTCACATCATCATGTGATCAACACCCAAAGGGTTTACTAGAGTCAATAATCTAGTTCACATCGCTATGTGATTAACACCCAAAAGAGTACTAAGGTATGATCATGTTTTGCTCGTGAGAGAAGCTTAGTCAACAGGTCTGTCATATTCAGAGCCGTATGTACTTCGCAAATATTCTATGTCCACAATGCTCTGCACGGAGCTACTCTAGCTAATTGCTCCCACTTTCAATATGTATCCAGATTGAAACTTAGAGTCATCTGGATTGGTGTAAAAGCTTGCATCATTGTAACTTTTACGACGGGCTCTTTTATCACCTCCATAATCGAGAAACATCTCCTTAGTCCTCACTAAGGATATTCTTGACCCATGTCCAGTGATCTACTTATTAGATCAAAATTGTATTCCTTTGCCAAACACAGAGCAAGGTATACAATAGGTCTGGTTCACAGCATAGCATACTTTATAGAACCTATGACTGAGGCATAGGGAATGGCTTTTCATTCTCTTTCTATTTTCTGCAATGGTCTGGTCTTGAGTCTTACTCAACTTCACACCTTGTAACACAGGCAAGAACTCCTTCTTTGACTGTTCTATTTTCAACTATTTCAAAATTTTATCAAGGTATGTACTCATTGAAAAATCTTATCAAGCGTCTTGATCTATCTCTATAGATCTTGATGCTCAATGTGTAAGCAGCTTCACCAAGGTCTTTCTTTGAAAAACTCCTTTCCAACACTCCTTTATGCTTTGCAGAATAATTATACATTATTTCCGATCAACAATATGTCATTCACATATACTTATCAGAAATGCTATAGTGCTCCCACTTACTTTATTGTAAATACAGGCTTCTTCAAAAGTCTGTATAAAACCATATGCTTTGATCAACTCATCAAAGCGTATATTCCAACTCCGAGATGCTTGCACCAGTCCATAGATGGATCGCTAGAGCTTGCACACTTTGTTAGCATCTTTAGGATTGACAAAAACTTTCTGGTTGCATCATATACAACTCTTCTTTAATAAATCCATTAAGGAATGCAGTTTTGACATCCATTTGCCAGATTTCATAAAATGTGGCAATTGCTAACATGATTCAGCCAGACTTAAGCTTCGATATGATTGAAAAAATCTCATCGTATTCAACACTTTGAACTTGTTGAAAACCTTTCGCAACAAGTCGAGCTTAGTAGATAGTAACACTACTATCAGTGTCCGTCTTCCTCTTGAAGATCCATTTATTTAACATGGCTTGCTGATCATCGAGCAAGTCAATCAAAGTCCATACTTTGTTCTCATACATGGATCATATCTCAGATTTTATGGCCTCAAGCCATTTCGTGGAATCTGGGCTCATCATCGCTTCCTCATAGTTCGTAGGTTCATCATGGTCTAGTAACATGACTTCCAGAACAGGATTACCGTACCACTCTGGTGTGGATCTTACTCTGGAAGACCTACGAGGTTCTGTAGTAACTTAATCTGAAGTTTCATGATCATCATCATTAACTTCCTCACTAATTGGTGTAGTAGTCACATGAACAGATTTCTGTGATGAACTACTTTCAAATAAGGGAGCAGGTATAGTTACCTCATCAAGTTCTACTTTCCTCCCACTCACTTCTTTCGAGAGAAACTCCTTCTCTAGAAAGGATCCATTATAAGCAACGAATGTTTTGCCTTTGGATTTGTGATAGAAGGAGTACCCAACAGTTTCCTTTGGGTATTCTATGAAGACACACTTCTCCGACTTGGGTTCGAGCTTATCAGGTTGAAACTTTTTCATATAAGCATCGCAACTCCAAACTTTAAGAAACGACAACTTTGGTTTCTTGCCAAACCACAGTTCATAAGGCGTTGTCTCAACGGATTTTGATGGTGCCCAATTTAAAGTGAATGCAGCTGTCTCTAATGCATAACCCCAAAACGATAGCGGTAAATCGGCAAGAGACATCATAGATCTCACCATATCCAATAAAGTGCGGTTACGATGTTCGGACACACCATAACGTTGTGGTGTTCTAGGTGGCGTGAGCTGTGAAACTATTCCACATTGTTTTAATTGAAGACCAAACTCGTAACTCAAATATTTGTCTCCGCGATCAGATCGCAGAAACTTTATTTGCTTGTTACGATGATTTTTCCACTTCACTCTGAAATTCTTTGAACCTTTCAACTATTTTAGACTTATGTTTCATCAAGTAGATATACCCATATATGCTCAAATCATCTTGTGAAGGTCAGAAAATAACGATACTTGCCACGAGCATCAACACTCATTGGATCGCATACATCGGTATGTATTATTTCCAATAAGTCAGTAGCTTCTTCCATTGTTCTAGAGAACGGAGTTTTAGTCATCTTGCCCAAAAGGCACGGTTCGCAAGCATCAAATGATTCATAACCAAGTGATTCCGAAAATCCATCTTTTATGGAGTTTCTTCATGCGCTTTACACCAATATGACCTAAATGGCAGTGCCACAAATAGGTTGCACTATCATTATTAACTTTACATCTTTTGGTTTCAATATTATGAATATGTGTATCACATGATCGAGATCCAACAAACCATTTTCATTGGGTGTATGACCATAGAAGGTTTTATTCATGTAAACAGAACAATAATTATTCTCGAACTTACATGAATAACCGTATTGCAATAAACATGATCAAATCATATTCATGCTCAACGCAAACGCCAAATAACATTTATTTAGGTTCTACACTAATCCCGAAAGTATAGGGAGTGTGTGATGATGATCATATCAATCTTGGAACTACTTCCAACATTCATCGTCACCTCACCCTCAACTAGTTTCTGTTTATTCTGCAACTCCCGTTTTGAGTTACTACTCTTAGCAACTGAACTAGTATCAAATACCAAGGGGTTGCTATAAACACTAGTAAAGTACACATCAATAGCATGTATATCAAATATACCTATGTTCACTTTGCCATCCTTCTTATCCGCCAAATACTTGGGGTAGTTCCACTTCCAGTGACCAGTCCCTTTGCAGTAGAATCACTTAGTCTTAGGCTTAGGTCCAGACTTGGGCTTCTTCACTTGAGCAACAACTTGCTTGCTGTTCTTCTTGAAGTTCCCCTTCTTCCCTTTGCCCTTTTTCTTGAAACTAGTGATCTTGTCCACCATCAACACTTTGATGTTTTTCTTTGATTTCTACCTTCGCCGATTTTTGCATCGCGAAGAGCTTGGGAATTGTTTTCGTCATCCCTTGCATACTATAGTTCATCACGAAGTTCTAGTAACTTAGTGATGGTGACTAGAGAATTCTGTCAATCACTATCTTATCTGGAAGATTAACTCCCACTTGATTCAAGCGATTGAAGTACCCAGACAATCTGAGCACATGCTCACTAGTTGAGCGATTCTCCTCCATCTTTTAGCCATAGAACTTGTTGGAGACTTCATATCTCCCAACTCGGGTATTTGCTTGAAATATTAACTTCAACTCCTGGAACATCTCATATGGTCCATGACGTTCAAAACGTTTTTGAAGTCCCGATTCTAAGCCGTTAAGCATGGTGCACTAAACTATCAAGTAGTCATCATATTGAGCTAGCCAAACGTTCATAACGTCTGCATCTGCTCCTGCAATAGGTTTGTCACCTAGCGGTGCATCAAGGACATAATTCTTCTGCGTAGCAATGAGGATAAACCTCAGATCACGGATCCAATCCGCATCATTGCTACTAACATCTTTCAACACAATTTTCTCTAGGAACATATCAAAATAAACATATGAAAGCAATGACGCAAGCTATTGATCTACAACATAATTTGCAAAATACTACCAGGACTAAGTTCATGATAAATTAAAGTTCAATTAATCATATTACTTAAGAACTCCCACTTAGATAGACATCCCTCTAATCCTCTAAGTGATTACGTGATCCATATCAACTACACCATGTCCGATCATCATGTGAGATGGAGTAGTATCAACGGTGAACATCAATATGTTGATCATATCTACTATATGATTCACGCTCGACCTTTCGGACTCCGTGTTCCGAGGCCATATCTGTATAACTAGGCTCGTCAAGTTTAACCTGAGTATTCCGTGTGTGCAACTGTTTTGCACCCGTTGTATTTGAACGTAGAGCCTATCACACCCGATCATCACGTGGTGTCTTAGCACGAAGAACTTTCGCAATGGTGCATACTCAGGGAGAACACTTCTTGATAATTAGTGAGAGATCATCTTATAATGCTACCGTCAAACAAAACAGAATAAGATGTATAACAGTAAAACATCATATACAATCAAAATATGTGACATGATATGGCCATGATCATCTTGCGCCTTTTGATCTCCATCTCCAAAGTACTGTCATGATCTCTATCGTTACCGGCATGACACCATGATCTTCATCATCTTGATCTATATCAATGTGTCGTCACATGGTCGTCTCGCCAACTATTGCTCTTGCAACTATTGCTATCGCATAGCGATAAAGTAAAGCAATTATTTGGCACTTGCATCTTATGCAACAAAGAGACAACCATAGGGCTTCTGCCAGTTGCCGACAAAACATGATCATCTCATACAACAACTTATATCTCTTCACGTCTTGACCATATCACATCACAACATGCCCTGCGAAAACAAGTTAGACGTCCTCTACTTTGTTGTTGCAAGTTTTACGTGGCTGCTACGGGCTTAGCAAGAACCGTTCTTACCTACGCATCAAAAACCACAATGATAGTTTGTCAAGTTGGTGCTGTTTTAACCTTCGCAAGGACCGGGCGTAGCCACACTCGGTTCGACTAAAGTTGGAGAAACAGACACCCACTAGTCACCTGTGTGCAAAGCACGGCGGTAAAACCAGTCTCGTGTAAGCGTACGCATAATGTCGGTCCGGGCCGCTTCATCCAACAATACCGCCGAACCAAAGTATGACATGCTGGTAAGTAGTATGACTTGTATCGCCCACAACTCACTTGTGTTCTACTCGTTCATATAAAATCAACGCATAAAACCTAGGCTCGGATGCCACTGTTGGGAAACATAGTAATTTCAAAAAAATTCCTACGCACATGCAGGATCATGGTGATGGCATAGCAACGAGAGGGGAGAGTGTTGTCCACGTACCCTCGTAGACCATAAGCGGAAGCGTTATGACAACGCGGTTGATGTAGTCGTACGTCTTCACGATCCGACCGATGACGTTCCCCGGGCTCCAATCCAGCTAAGCGTCGGGGATGAGTTCCGTCAGCACGACGGTGTGGTGACGATGATGATGTTCTACCGGCGCAGGGCTTCGCCTAAACTCCACGACGATATGACCGAGGTGGAATATGGTGGAGGGGGGCACCGCACACGGCTAAGGAACGATCTGTAGATCAACTTGTGTGTCCATGGGATGCCCCCTGCCCCCGTATATAAAGGAGTGGAGGAGGGGAGGGCCGGCCCTCTCTATGGCGCGCCCTAGGGGAGTCCTACTCCCACCGGGAGTAGGCTTCCCTCTTTCCTAGTCCAACTAGGAGTCCTTCCATGTAGTAGGAGTAGGAGACAAGGAAGGGGAAGAGAGAAGGGAAGGAAGGAGGGGGTGCGGCCCCTCCCCCTAGTCCAATTCGGACTAGGCCATGGGGGGGCGCGCGGCCTGCCCTAGGCAGCCCCTCTCTCTTTCCCGTATGGCCCAATAAGGCCCAATACTTCTCCCCGGCGAATTCCTGTAACTCTCCGGTACTCCGATAAATACCCGAATCACTCGGAACCTTTCCGAACTCTGAATATAGTCGTCCAATATATCGATCTTTACGTCTCGACCATTTCGAGACTCCTCGTCATGTACCAATCTCATCCGGGACTCCTAACTCCTTCGGTACATCAAAACTCATAAACTCATAATATAACTGTCATCGAAACCTTAAGCGTGCGGACCCTACGGGTTCGAGAACTATGTAGACATGACCGAAACCGTTTCCGGTCAATAACCAATAGCGGGACCTGGATGCCCATATTGGCTCCCACATATTCTACGAAGATCTTTATCGGTCAAACCGCATAACAACATACGTTGTTCCCTTTGTCATCGGTATGTTACTTGCCCGAGATTCGATCGTCGGTATCTCAATACCTAGTTCAATCTCGTTACCGGCAAGTCCCTTTACTCGTTCCGTAATACATCATCTCGCAACTAACTCATTAGTCACATTGTTTGCAAGGCTTATAGTGATGTGCATTACCGAGAGGGCCCAGAGATACCTCTCTAACAATCGGAGTGACAAAACCTAATCTCGAAATACGCCAACCAAACATGTACCTTTGGAGACACCTGTAGTACTCCTTTATAGTCACCCAGTTACGTTGTGACATTTGGTAGCACACAAAGTGTTCCTCCGGTAAATGGGAGTTGCACAATCTCATAGTTGCAGGAACTTTGTATAAGTCATGAAGAAAGCAATAGCAACATACTAAACAATCAAGTGCTAAGCTAACAGAATGGGTCAAGTCAATCACATCATTCTCCTAATGATGTGATCCCATTAATCAAATGACAACACATGCCCATGGTTGGGAAACATAACCATCTTTGATCAATGAGCTAGTTCAAGTAGAGGCATACTAGTGACACTATGTTTGTCTATGTATTCAGACATGTATCATGTTTCCGGTTAATACAATTCTAGCATGAATAATAAACATTTATCATGAAATAAGGAAATAAATAATAACTTTATTATTGCCTCTAGGGCATATTTCCTTCGGTGGCGTCTCCGTGGCATCGTCTAGGAGCACCGGGGAGGAGCCAGGCAGGCAGGGAGGTGGCGTGGCGAGCTCGGTGGCGTCGCGGTGTCCCTCCTCAGCCTACTGGTAGAGGTAGGCGATGACTGGCACCGGGCCAGTGGGCTGGGCTGGCCAGGTAAGTGGCCCAGGTAGTCCTTCTCTCTCTCTCTCTCTCTTTCTTTTATTTCTATTTTTCTTTTGTTCTGTAAGTTTGTGGAATTACTAAAAATATCTAGGTACTTTCAAAAATCACCAAACTGTGCATGCCCAATGTTTAGAATATATCCAACATGGAACATTTTGGTTTGGGATTATTTGGACATTTAAAATATTATTTAGCAATTAAATGCCCAAATGCAAATACCATATGATTTAATTCAAAAATCCAGAATGGCCTAAAAATATGTGCATCATTTTTGGCAGAGGTTTTCACCTTTACCAGAAATCATGAACATTTTCAGAGGGAATTTTGGGTTTATTGAAAAAGATTTTATTTTGACCCTAGTTGAATTCATTAGCTGCTAGGGTTTATCAGCCCCCCATTTCAAGTTTCATAAAATTTAAACATGATGCATGGATGCTAAAGCAAAAACAAGCAAGGCCTAAACTAGGGATGTGACAACTCACCCCCACTAAACAAGAATCTCGACCCAAGATTCAAGCGTAGGGTAAGATGAAGGGGAAAACGCAACTAACGAAATCTTCACGATCCAGGTTGCACTTCAAATGAACGTTGATTCAATCACCATCTTTGTCTTGTCGTCTTGCTCTGAGAACTCCAACCAACATGACAACGAGAGGAGAAGGAGACTCTAGAAGGATCGATCTTCTCGAAGATTGAACAACTTAGGATCAACTCGCGGAATGAGGCATAGCAACACCACTCGAGCTGAGACACAAAACACACATCTAGAGGGATGGAGTGGAACAAATGACGAGGGTTCACTAGGTAGACAACAATTCCACGCTTAAAAGGGTGGTGAACGGTTGTCAACTCAGCCAGGAGTTGAGTTGCCATGATGCCACAGCGGGACATCCTGGAGGAGGGTGATTCATAGATTATTACCTTAAGTGGCAAAAGGAATTACCTTTGATTCAGAGATCATCAAAAATCTTTTATACCAACCTAAGGCAATTCTCGAGCGACCATTTGGAGGGGTTCGGTAGAATGGCATACTCGGATTAGAATGGATGATGTGGATTACCTTGTTGAAAACAACACAAGGGATGATTTTAGTAACTGGGGAGAAGCTCAACAGTAGAGAGTGAGTCCACTGTTTGAAAAGTTATAGCATAACGGAGGAAACTGAGAGCAATCCCAGTTAGTGCCGATGATAACACCTAGCGCTTGTGCATGCTCTCAAGAATTGAGCATTTCCATATTCATCAAGGCTTTACCAATATCCGTGTCAAGGGTCCTGGCAACACAACGTACTACCATGATGAACAACAATGGACCATGTAGATACAAAGGAAGATAACCTTCTCAGATTTCACCTTAGCGAGGCCAAGGAAACATAATCTGGATGATCGACCGAGAGACATTTAGCACTCCGCTTCTAATGTTCTCCTTGATGTGCCATCGCAACCCATTTATTAAACTGGGTTGATATCTAGGACATCAAGTAAAGGTCGGACTTCGGGATCACAAAAATCATAAGGAATAACTACGGAAGTAAATCCATAGGAAATCCTCATGGGGAGGTGGCCAACTTCCTCAATCAAGATACTACAATAATAGGTCTTCCGGCTGGGTGTGTTGGCCACGACATCCACTTAACCGATTACAGAGAGACCATTATTATAGTTCTTGGGAAATGTTCCAACAATCATATCTGCCTGAGATTCAGATCTGGTTGGTGTTAGGATATTCCAGACTCATCGAGTCTAGGAAGAAAAATGAAAGTTTGCAACACAAATCGACGAGATGACGTTGCGAGATTCTCGGGAAATGAACTACGATAGTAAGCTCCAAAACATGAGCTGGTTCTGCTACAAACATGTGAACACGTTGTCCCAGACAAAACATGATCACATGGTAGTCTTACAATAAAACACTACCGAGTTCTGATAGGGAACCATCATCAATGACATCGAAGTCTCCATGCGTGGAGGTCCAAAGAGTTCACCTTGGACAGACTCCTTTATCTTTGAACAACTCAATCAGTAGCTTGGTGTGCTAGGAAACCCATATAGAATGGAGGCGGCCAACCTACCAAACCATAGAGTACTTCACACATGTGCATGACCAACTTGGAACGATTCCCTAAAAGCAAAAATAATCTTTCTCAGATCTACGGCGGCAACTTACATCAAGTGCACGTGAATTAGAGGAAGTCTCTTCTTCCATCCAAGCACAAGCTTCATGAACGGAACACGAAGGCATTGCTTACAAAGTTTCCAACACTAGGTTGATGTTCAACATGAATCATGGAGGAGACAAAATGCTGCTGATGGGCTCAACAACAATTCATCCAGGTTTCCATATTAGTGGAATTCCATAATTATGTGAACAAGGTGATAGCATTGGTCAGACCCGAAAGATATAATGGTGTATGCTCGAGGAACAACCATGAGTAAGACAACATTAGGAATATCATTGGTTCTGATTTGATTTGACGATAGCCCATACTCAAATCAAAGGTTTGGGTAAGATAATAGATCCAACAATTGATCACAAGGAGCAACCAATAAAGATATCATCTTTCTTCAACACACACGCACAAGGATATCCCTTTGGAATGAACTAAGTCGGACAAGCTTTATCTTCCAACTCTCCAAGTTGTTGTTTAGTTTAACCAACTAGCTCAGGGTATCCAACACAGATTCTTGGAGAAGGGGTGGTTACAGAAAACCAACTAGCTCACAACTCAACATAGCGGTCAGGTGACAACCTGGTGATACTTCCGAGAAGATAATCGGAAAATCATGAACAACCGGTATGCTTCTAAGCTTGAGAACAATCTTGCTTTTCAGGGCCACATGATATGATCAAATAAGCGAGGGATTGGCACAATCCTAACTCATTGATCAAGAAGTGCACCGGAATTAAGGACTAGGTAGCACGATCAACCCTAGGGTGACGATTCAATAATCAACACGCTAAGTATGAGATTGTTGTCCATTAACTACCAAGCAACACGGTTGCTAGGAGTATTGACTTCACACATCATAGTTCACTTGTCGGCATTCCGGTTGCGACAACATGAAACCGAGGAATGAATAATGATGGCGAGAGTATCACTAAATCAAGAATTCATAGGATGGTGTGCAATTCCCATGATAATCTTAATATAAAGATGGTAACACTCCAGGGTGGAACAGAACAAAAACTGGATTAGTATTTTGATCTGCGGAGTACAACTGCTTTGACCCAATCCTAAATATGGATGAGGTACTGGAGTTTGTTTCTCCTAGTCATCCTGAATAGAATGGCTTGACGGACCACAAGATTGATAAGCATCGATGACACGAATGCACAATTACTCCCGACTATCAATTGATAGACGAAGATCGGAATACGACTGAAGAGGGAAAACTCAAAGGAACATATACCTTTCTGAGTTGTGGATGCATAGATTAGTATGTCGAGCAAAGCTCAACATTTCTTCCGAATAACCCATGCAGAAGGTAGAACTGGCAGAGTCACAATATAGAATGGAGAACTCATCGAGATCACTCTGGTTGTGATCCTTGGTTCAAAGAACTTCTCCCATAAGTGGTTCATAGTATTTGGAAGAAGGAAATACCATGAACTTCAAGGACTATTGCAAAGGTTACTAGTATCCTAAAGGGACTAGCAAACACTATCAACATGAAGTAAGTAGGGTGAATCTCGGGTTCGGAGACCCAGGAGTAGAATGCCTACTAACTATGTGGCATCACGGGATGCCTCAGGAATGATGGCCAGAATCATCACACTGGAACGCAGAACATGGCTAGATTACTAGATGATACTCTAGACATCTAGGGTCACAATCATAGATCCAACATATACGTTGAGGCAATAGAGTACATCAACTCACCGTTTAGTGTGGTTAACCTGGCCAGGAAGGACATCGAAACCGAGGGAAGGATTTTGCAATTGCATCAGATTATTTAGAAACCTGGGATGACTCGGATATCATAACGGCTGTAAATGCTCAAAAGATTGGAGACATGCTACAAAAAGGGTGGCATAGCCACTCAGAAGCACAATATCAAGGTTTCGAGATCAACAGTTAACATACAAAAGATAGTAGGAACTGAACGCAAGCTTAGAACCATCAATCCTATAGGTCTAAAAATTAGTAACACGTGATCCTGATAGAAAGAAGAGATAGCCTAGTTCCTTAACCCCGTAGGAAGGATAAGATGACTCGGATCAGAAGGGCATGAGGTAAAGGAGTAAAAAGAGCCTTACTTTCCATCCCACAATAAATTCCCTTATATAACTAAAGAATTTCTAGACTCAACTTCGACCAGTTTGGCTTGGTAATCCTACAGGCAGTTAGGCTCTGATACCAAAGCTGTCAGGACCCCGATCCTAAGTCACACCGATCTAGCATGTAACACATCATATCACTTTGCGGCCTCACGCACGGTACTCCCACGGGTGCCACCTTACCTGGCCCGGGACCGTTTGCGTATTTTGGCTCACGCATATGATAGTGCCGCTAGCATCCATATGACAAAGAACCCGAGCTGACATGGCTGGTCGTGAACCCAAAGTGGCACTAACTTACAGGGACAGGCATACATGACCCAACAACGAACATGTCGGTCATCAGCGAGTGAATCCGGGCTGTAGCAACTGGGCTAGCAGGACTCCGGTAAACCGGGCTGTAGCAGGCTAACAGGACTCCGGTAGACACCGCGTGACATTTCCTCGAAGGGACAGACACAGGAACGAAGAAGGCCACATGTCGGCCAGCCTAAGTGTTCCGGAGCAGTAGCAAGCTACCATGGCTCAGTGGAAACACTAGGAGACATTTCCTGGTAAGAGAGGCTACTAAGGATAAACAACTAGATAGTCAGATCCTACACATACCAAGCATTACAATAACATACACACAATATGCTCGATATGTGCAAATACAACATGGCATCACAACATGACTGTACAACTCAAGTATTTATTCAATAGGCTCCGAGGAGCGAGATATTACAAACATGGGTATCATGACCCAACACTCATAGCATACAAGTCAAAGCACAAGCGGAAGCTTAACATGTCTGTGTACAGACATCTACAAATGAAAAAGGCTGAGAAGCCTTTCTATCTACCAGATCCTGCAGAGGGCACAAGATCGTATCTAAGGTAACAAGCTAAACGTCGAAGTCCACGCGGTACAACTAGCGAGACTGAAGTCTCTCTGCAAAAACATAAATTAAGCAACGTGAGTACAAATGTACCCAGCAAGACTTACATCATATCTAACTACATATGCATCATTATCAAGAAAGGGGGTGGTGGGGTTTAACTGCAGCAAGCCAGCTTTGACTCGGTGGCTATCCTGTACTACGACTGCAAGTAACTCTCTTGAGGTGGCGCACACGAGTCCACATATTCACCATATCAATACACCACTATGGATCCGCTCCTGTCTCCCTACGATAACGCCATCCATAGCACTCACGCTTATCTTGCGCATTTTAGAGTATCCACTTTCACTTGTCTATGAACTGTACAGGCAACCCAGAAGTCCTTTACCGCGGACACGGCTATTCGAATAGATAATGTTAACCCTGCAGGGGTGTACTTCTTCACACACACTCTCACCACTTACCGCCATTTACACGACATGTACTCGGCAACCTTCAAGTGGAAGCCCAGCGAGGGTGTCGGCCACGACCTGACTAACCACACAAGTCTCTCGTCCAGGTTTATCGCCTATTCGGGTTCCATCCGCAAGGAGATCCGGCCAGGGTGTCGCTCACGGCCCCAAACGATGTGTGCAGGGTTCCCAAGCCCACCTCGACGGGTGGATCTACGCTTGGTACACCGTGCCATGGTGCCTAGTCTGTCCCAAGCCCACCTGTACCGGGTGCCACTTGGTAGACTACTAACACTACCTACAAACACCAGAAACTAGTTGCAACTCCTGGACAGAGATCAAGTTGATTAATAAGTCGAGAGAGTCAATTAAGGATCCCAATGTGTGGTAGTAGCTGTTCATGGATCACAAACACAGAACTCAGTTCCTGAGGACGGCTGCAATGAGACAACCCACCATGTACTCCTACATGGCCTCTCACCGCTACCTTTACCAAATCGTGTTCACACACTTAGCTCTCAACAGTAGGACATGTTCACACACCTCCGATTCATTCCCGATGAATCAGACCTGACTCAACTCTAAGCAGTAGCAGGCATGACAAACAAGCATGAATGAGTAGGCACATCAGGGCTCAAACCACTCCTACTCATGCTAGTGGGTTTCATCTATTTACTATGGCAATGACAGGTCAAGCAGAGGATAAGGGGGTTCAACTACTGCAACAAGTAACAGTTGAATCGTTGTTGTCCTAATGCAGTAGAAGAGAACAGGAGCGAGAGAGTGGGATTGTATCGGAATGAACAAGGGGGTTTTGCTTGCTTGGCACTTCTGAAGATAGCATAGCTCTTCATCGGTGTCATCGATCACATCGTCGAAACACGTCTATCGAGAGGGGACAGATACCGACAACGGAGAAGAAATACAATCAATGCAATGCACAATATGATGCATGAATGTGACATGTCAATATGATGTGGATTGAACTAATGCAACTAGCAGCAAGTTAAATGGAGTTGGTTTGAAGCCTAAGTTCAAATTCAAACTCCATATGTGGATATTCATGTGCCATTTAATTGAATTGTCCTAAACAGTAGTCAGAAGTTGTTCTAACATGCATGAAAATGGTACAGATGGATAGATTGGATTTTTCTGATCATTTTTCATATATAAATTATTTAATTTGGAGTTACGGTTGAATTTCTATGAATTTTAGAAGTTTAGATCATTTTCTGGAATTTCCTGAATTATTTTAAATCCAGAAACAATTATTGCGTCAGCATTGCGTCATTGTGACGTCAGCAGAGTCAACAGGGCTGCCCCTGGTCAAACCTGACCAGGGGGTCCCACTGGTCAGTATCACAGTGCTCGTTAGGGTCGCTGACGTGTGGGCCCAGTCAACGGCTACGTCAGCGCGGTCAACTCAGGCATGTGGGTCCCGCTGGGTTTTTAAACTAACCTAAACAGAAACAAAACTAGGATTAATTAGGGAGTGGGGCCCATGCGTCAGTGGCCCAGGGGGTTGGTTAGCAATGTGATTAGGCCCTAATCACGGCCACGTCGGCAGTCGCCGGCGCCTTGCCGGCAGCAACCTCAAACCGCGGCGGAAACTCGCCGGAAAACTGCTACGGGGCTCGGTTTTGCGCGTGGTTTGCGTCTACGGGGAGCTGAAGGTGTCGCGCATCCAGAGGTGGCGACGGATGGAGCTAGGGTGGCCAAAGATAGCCGGAACGGAGCTCGCGGCGATGGCCGGAGTTCGGCTTAGCACGGGCGAGGCGCTGCGCTTGGCTGACGGGCGAGCTAAGCGGCAGGGCGGATTGCTGGGAGCTCCAGGAGCACGCTGGTGCCACTGGACCGGGCGGAGGTGCTCAGGAGCGAGGACCTCACCGGCCATGGCGGACGGCGGCTTCGGTCGTCAGTGAAGTAGGAGCTACGGCGTGAAAACGGAACAACGGAGAGGGGGGTTCGAGGGAGAGGCTTACGGCGGTTGCAACGGTGCAGACGGCGAGCTCGGGGAAGGTCCAGCGTGGGCAGAATAGTGGCGACGATCTCGGGCGCCGGAGGTGAAGACGACGGTGATGGCGGCGTTCTAGGGCCTCCGGCGTCGTACAGCTCGGTGGAGAGGACGAGGGGACCGAGGCGGTTCTTCTGGACAGCTCAGGGGAGATATGCGACGGCGGTGGGCGCGGTGGTGGTGAACGGCGTCGACGGCAGCGCTCGATTGTGAGAGGGAGAGAGAGCAGAGGAGGGGAGAGCATTCGGGAGAGAGTGAGAGGGCCCGGGGTGTGCGTGGCGTCTTCGTGGCATCGTCTAGGAGCACCGGGGAGGAGCCAGGCAGGCAGGGAGGTGGCGTGGCGACCTCGACGGCGTCGCGGTGTCCCTCCTCTGCCTACTGGCAGAGGTAGGCGATGACTGGCACCGGGCCAGTGGGCTGGGCTGGCCAGGTAAGTGCCCCAGGTAGTCCTTCTCTCTCTCTCTCTTTCTTTTATTTCTATTTTTTTTTTGTTCTGTAAGTTTGTGGCATTACTAAAAATATCTAGGCACTTTCAAAAATCACCAAACTGTGCATGCCCAATGTTTAGAATATATCCAACATGGAACATTTTGTTTTGGGATTATTTGGACATTTAAAATATTATTTAGCAATTAAATGCCCAAATGCAAATACCATATGATTTAATTCAAAAATCCAGAATGGCCTAAAAATATGTGCATCATTTTTGGCAGAGGTTTTCACCTTTACCAGAAATCATGAACATTTTCAGAGGGCATTTTGGGTTTATTGAAAAAGATTTTATTTTGACCCTAGTTGAATTCATTAGCTGCTAGGGTTTATCAGCCCCCATTTCAAGTTTCATAAAATTTAAACATGATGCATGGATGCTAAAGCAAAAACAAGCAAGGCCTAAACTAGGAATGTGACAATCTCCAACGCGCTACATGGCGTGGAAGTCACCTGCACAGCAAGCTGCCTCGCTCACCTCATCAGCGAGATCCGCCTTTCCGACGAGCCCGCGCCGAGCACGGGAGCGGCCAGCTCCGATAGCTGCCTCATCGATCTCCTTGGCAAGCTCGACATCACCAACAAGCCCACCTCCGATTTGGAGTTGATCGGCTCCACCGACCCGATGCTTGTCGACTCCGACACGGCATCCCTCAACGCCTTCCCCACCCATGTGGTGGTCATCGACAACCCGCTCCCTCGTGCCGACAGTGGTGGAAGCACCGTCATTGAGGTGCTCGTCATCAGCCACGGTGGAGCATCCGGCGCGGACACCCACGACACGCTGAAGGCGATGATGCGAGACATGTCCGTCCCCATCGTAGGCGACGCTGACACCGAGACGCTAGAGAACCACCATGTCGTGCTCATTGAGAGCGGCAAGAAGCTAGCCACTATGAGATGTCTCACCGAGGCCTATTAGTGCAAGGTCGATCGTGCCGTCTGTGGCACGCTGGCTGCTGGCGGGCCTAGCCGCATGGGTGTTGTCAAACAGCACGGCGCGACCATCGCCAGCATGCTAGGGGCCGACCGCCCAGTCTATGCCACGCCCATCGAGAACCTGCATGCCGCTCAGGCGGCAGCAGACAAGCTAGAGCACCTGGATGGTGACGAGCGATGCTATATGACGGAGCGTGTACAGCAGCAAGAAGCTGGCGCGTGTGCCGAGAATCGCCCCCCTGCCGAGAGCATGACGCGACCTCCTGGACACCAACAGCAGGCAGCGCTCACGACCGAAGAGACAACGAGCCGGCTGCCAGCCGCAGTCAAACGCACCTCACCATTGAGCACGACCAAGATGGCCGCCCACAAGCTGTGGAGCGACGGGACGATTGTCCGCCACCTCCTCCTCCTCGCAGGGGGATGTACGCCTCCCCGCCGCCTGTTGAGCACCCTATGCCCGCCATCGGATTGACTGCCTGGTGCGATCCCTGGCGCTAGAAGAAGAAGATGCAATTGGTCCACCTTGTTTTGGCCCCCGCATACATAACAAGCCCTTCCCCCAAGGGTTCTCGCTCCCGAGAGACACGCCCAAGTACAACGGGTCCATGAAGCCGGAGGACTAGCTGGTCGACTACTCCACCGCAGTTAACATAGCACATGGCAACAAGCGCGTTGCCATGAAGTATGTCCCTCTCATGCTTCAGGGCACAATGCGCACTTGGCTGAATAGCCTCAAGCCCTACATCATCAACAACTGGGTAGATTTCACCGAAGTCTTCAACCGCAACTTCACCAGCACTTACGAGCGGCCGCCTAAGCCTCGCCAGCTCTCTCTATGCGTCCAAGGCCCCACCGAGTCCACCCGTGACTACCTGATGCGGTGGGCCGAACTCCGCAACTCCTGCGAAGGGGTGCATGAGGTGCAAGCCATAGAGTACTTCACCGCCGAGTGCAGAGAAGGCACCCTACTCAAGCACCGACTCCTCTACGACGAGCCGGCTACACTCGATGAGCTGCTGATCATAGCAGACAAGTATGCCACTGCTGACTCCTTTATGAAGTTGGAGCTTCGGGTGGACGCCTCTGGGAAGGTGCTCCCTCCGTCTCCTAGAACACCAGCAGGCGAGACTAGTTGGCGTCCGCAGTAGAACGACAACAAGCGGAAGGGCCCGATGCTGGCTTCCACCAACCGACAGGTGGCCATAGTCGAAGACCAGCAGCCAGAGGGGCAGCCCATGCCCAAGCATCAGAAAGGCGGCAAGCCGGCTTGGCAACCCGCCTTCTCCTATGAGAAAACCCTTGATGCACACCCTGCAAGTTCCACAGTGGCGCGAAGCCATCCAATCACACCACCCGGAAGTGCCACTGGCTCACCCTAATCTCCAAGGGTGAGGGGCTGCTCCCTCCTCCGCCTGCTGGCCAGCTGCCTCTGGCTCCTCAGCAGCCGGTGGCCCATCCAGCAGTCAGAGCCATTCAAGATGAATTCCCTAAAGAGCATGAAGCTTATGTTCTCTTCACAAGCCAAGCTGATGACAGGCGCGGCCGGCACCAGCAGCACCAAGAAGTCAATGCAGTCGCCTTGAAGGTCCCAGAGTTCATGCACTGGTCTGAGAAGCCCATCAGTTGGAGCCGAGCCGACGACCCAGAGGTGATGCCTTCTCCGGGCTCCTACGCCCTGGTGCTGGATGCCAGCTTTGCAACAGAGAGGCGAGCTGCTTGTTTTCCCAAGTCCTGATAGATGGCGGCAGCAGCATCAACATCCTTTATCGCGACACCTTGGAAAAGTTGAACATCAAGGCAAAGAACTCCTGCCAAGCCGGACTGTCTTCCATGGCATTGTACCTGGCCTTTTGAAAGTGCAACTATCCCTAGGTGGTTTTGGTAATTCATAACAACATATAGCTCATTGAGCTAATACTATTCCAAGGCTATTATTTCAGGAAGCTCATTGAATGGCATGGCATGGATGATGAAAGTGGATCCCTCAAAATATCAAGGACAAAGGATTGGCTCAAGCTGAAAAGCTCAAGACTGTGCATTTTATATTTCAGTGATCCAAGATCACATTGAGTCTATAGGAAAAGCCAATACTATCAAGGAGGGATGAGGTGTTGCTTAATGAGCCTCTTGCTTCATGTGCTTAGTGATATGCTCCAAATACCCTCAACTACTTTCTCACATCCTCATATGACCTAAACCTAAAGCCAAAATCAGTCACACCGATTCTTTCTATCCGGTGCCACCGAGTTCAAATGTCATAGCCACTGCCACAAACCCTAGGCCAATCGGTCTCACCGATAGGGATCTCGGTCTCACCGAGATGGGATTGTAATCTCTCTGTTTCCCTTTGTAACGTTTCGGTCTAACAGAAGTGAGAGATCGGTCCCACCGAGATTGCAATGTAAACTCTCTGTTTCCCTTTTGTAACATTTCGGTCTCACCGAAAAGAGCAAATCGGTCCCACCGAGTTTACCTGACCAACTCTCTGGTTAGCTAATTACCAAAATCGGTCTCACCGAGTTTGAGTAACCGGTCTCACCGAGATTACGTTATGCCCTAACCCTAACCATATTGGTCCTACCGAGTTGCTTGTCGGTCCCACCGAAAATCCTAACGGTCACTAGGTTTACTAAATCGGTCTGACCGAGTTTGTTGATTCGGTCCCACCAAGATTGGTAAATTGTGTGTAACGGTTAGATTTTGTGTGGAGGCTATATATACCCCTCCACCTCTTCTTCATTCGTGGAGAGAGCCATCAGAACAAACCTACACTTCCAACTTACCAGTTCTAAGAGAGAACTACCTACTCATGTGTTGAGGCCAAGATATTCCATTCCTACCACATGAATCTTGATCTCTAGCCTTCCCCAAGTTGCTTTCCACTCAAATCTTCTTTCCACCAGATCCGAATCCTATGAGAGAGAGTTGAGTGTTGGGGAGACTATCATTTGAAGCACAAGAGCAAGGAGTTCATCATCAACACACCATTTGTTACTTCTTGGAGAGTGGTGTCTCCTAGACTGGCTAGGTGTCACTTGGGAGCCTCCGACAAGATTGTGGAGTTGAACCAAGGAGTTTGTAAGGGCAAGGAGATCGCCTACTTCGTGAAGATCTATCGCTAGTGAGGCAAGTCCTTCATGGGCGACGACCATGGTGGGATAGACAAGGTTGCTTCTTCGTGGACCCTTCTCGGGTGGAGCCCTCCGTGGACTCGCGCATCCATTACCCTTTGTGGGTTGAAGTCTCCATCAACGTGGATGTATGATAGCACCACCTATCAGAACCACGCCAAAAACATCCGTGTCTCCAACTGCGTTTGAATCCTCCATACCCTTCCCTTTACTTTCTTGCAAGTTGCATGCTTTAATTTCCGCTGCCTATATACTCTTTGCATGCTTGCTTGATTTGAGTGATGATTGCTTGACTTGTCCAAAGATTGCTAAAATCTGCCAAACTTCAAAATTGGGAAAAGGTTAAGTTTTTAGTTGGTCAAGTAGTCTAATCACCCCCCTCTAGACATACTTCAAGGTCCTACAAGTGGTATCAGAGCTTTGGTCTCCATTTGCTTTGATTTCCATAGCTTTTTGTGGTCATAGCCTTGGTTTCACAACCTAGGAGAGTATGGCGTCTAGCGAGGGAAATTATCACCGTAGAGGTCCTTACTTTGATGGAACTAATTTTGCTAGTTGGAAGCATAAGATGAAAATGCATATTCTTGGACATAACCCCGCCGTTTGGGCTATTGTTTGTATTGGCTTGCAAGGTGAATTCTTTGATGGGAGAGAACCAAACCGTGAAGCGAGTGCGGATGAATTGAAGATGCTACAATACAACGCTCAAGCTTGTGATATCCTCTTTAATGGTTTATGCCCTGAAGAATTCAACAAAATCAGCCGTCTTGAGAATGCAAAGGAAATTTGGGACACTTTGATTGATATGCATGAAGGTACCGACTCCGTCAAGGAATCCAAGTTGGATGTGCTCCAAAGTCAGCTTGACAAGTTCAAAATGAAGGATGGTGAAGGTGTCGCTGAAATGTACTCTAGGCTTGCTCTTGTCACAAATGATATTGCCGGCTTAGGGAGTGAAGAGATGACCGACAAATTCATCATCAAGAAGATCCTAAGAGCATTGGATGGAAAATATGATACCGTGTGCACATTGATTCAAATGATGCCCAATTACAAGAATCTCAAGCCAACAGAGGTCATTGGTAGAATTGTTGCTCATGAGATGTCACTCAAGGATAAGGAGGAACTTCACAACAAGTCAAGTGGTGCTTACAAAGCCTCATGTGAAGCCCCCACATCATCAAGTGAGAAACAAACCTTCAATGAAGAATTGAGCTTAATGGTGAAGAATTTCAACAAATTCTACAAGAGTAGAAGCAAAGAAAGAATCTCTAAGTCAAGGTCCTACAATGACAAGAGATCTTCCAGTTGAGAGCGCAATTGCTACAATTGTGGGAGACCCGGACACTATTCCAATGAGTGTACAACACCCCACAAAAGAAGAGAAGATTCTCCTAAAAGAAGAAGTAGAAGAGAAGAATCACCACCAAGAGAGAGAAGGAGTAGAGATGATCGTTATGAACGAAGACCCTCACGAAGAAGCAAGGATTCAGAAAGGAAGGACAAGTCATCAAAGATCTACACAAAACGAAGACATCAAGCTCATGTTGGTGAATGGGTATCCGGTTCCGACTCTAAACATCACTTCGAGAGAAGCTATCACTCCGACTCTGAACATACTCAAGATGAAGGTGTTGCCTGTCTAGCACTTGTGTCAACCAACTCCTATGACATATTTGACTCACCAAATGAAGGAATTGGAAGATGCTTCATGGCTAAAGGCCCTAAGGTAACTCATCCCGAGTATGTTGATTTCAATAGTGATGAAGATGACTTGCTAGGTGATGATGATTTACTTATTGACAACTCTAGTGATGAATACTATGATGAAACGTCAATTAATCATGCTAAACAAGATAAAATGAATGACAATGATACGAAGAAGATTGAGCTTCTAACTAAAGAACTAAACACTCTTAAGTTAGATCATGAAACTATCTTCGAAAATCATCGAGAACTTTTAAGGGCTCATGAGAAGTTACGCTTTGAAAAGCTCAATCTTGAGCAAGAGCATGAGTTCTTAAAGGCAATCAATGATGATCTTCGCAAGAAAAGTTCTTCTTATATTGCCAAGCGTTTACTCTTATCTACTTACATGCCTCAAGTCAAGTCTAGTAACAAGAACAAGAAAGATTCTTCCTCTAGTAGTAACAATAACAATGCTAAATCCAATATTGCTGCTTCTAGTAGTTCTCTTGATTCCACTAATGATTCTCTTAGCCAAGTTACACTTGAGCAAGAAAATAGCTTATTGAAGGGAATTATAGAGAAAGGTGTATACACGAGCCTTGCCGGGAGTAAGAAATTCGAGGAAATTGTACACAAGTAAGGAAGGCACCGGAAGAATCAAGGTGCTGGTTTTGAACGAAAGTTCAATGCCAATGGAGTTGAGTGGGAAGAAGATCAATACCCCAAGATGAAGTTTGTTCCTCTACAAGAGAAGTATGATCCTACTTCCTTCAAGGGGACACAAGCACAAGATGATCTTCCACCAAAAGACCATAAGAACAAAGGCAAGGACAAGCTTCAAGAGGAGATTGATGCATTTGAAGAAGCACCTAAGGCCTTTGTCAAGTGGGTTCCCAAGACTACGTCAAGTTCTACTTCATCAAGCACAACTACTACACCAAGGATTCCCATCAAGATGATGTGGATCCCGAAGAAGAAGAACTAGAGAGTTCTTGAGGGTGACTCCGCCAACATTCTTCACTCATATCTTTATGGCAAGGACAAGTGCAATCAACTTCCACATCTTGCACTAGTTCAAGGAGTCACAAACCCTCATGTTGGTAAGGCAAGGGACAAGGTAACCTAATGTTTTCATGGACATCATATTGTGTGTGCATCACTCTATGTCTATGGATATTCTTGTTTGTTCCGTGTGGGACTAACCCGTGTAGGTATTGAAAGTGCAACTCACTCCAAAGGATTGCTCCAAAAGATCTACATCAACATTGAGCATCCACATCTTCAACACCTACATGAAGTCATCATCGACAAAACCCAAGGTTAGTTCATCCCTCTAAGGGGGGATCTCACATCTAGGGGGAGCTTAACTCTAAAGAATTGAGTCAAAGCAACTCTAATGATGTGAACACATCAATGCATTATGTAAAAGTGGTAACCCCACTTGAGCTTAAACAATGAGTATGACCTATGATCAAATGTTCTCATCTGACTCCTAAGTCAATATACTCATATATAGATGACCTAGTCATCGCCAATTGTTTGATAGATGCTAGAATTGGTTGTGCATGCTTTGCCACATATTTCTTTTGTCATTTTATTATGTGAGCATGTTGGTTGCATATTTTACTCATTCAAGGACATCCACTTGTTGTTTTGATTGATTGGCTTATTTTTCTTTGGCCAACTGGATGGACAAGAATGCCTAAGAACCTTCTCTAGCTATCTATGCTTTTCTCATCTCAAACTCCATTCATGCTACATCACAAAATTTGATCAAGTCAGATTCGAACCACTCTGTGTGAGGAGCACTTGGAGTCCCCGATTCGTCATAGACTTAAACTTCCAAAACTTCTTTGTGATTTTCGGTCTGACTGATTCCTCCATTTCGGTCCTAGTGAGATCACTAAGTCGATCTAGATTTTTGAATCTCGGTGCAACCGATTTGAACTTTTTGGTCACACCGAGTTGCTGTAACTGTTAACAGTTATGCATCTCGGTGCCATCGATTTGTTCCACTCGGTCACACCGACAGTGTAGGGCTATATATACTCACGGGAAAATTTTGGAAATCTTTCTCGGAAACTCCTCGCCCGCGCGTAGCTCGCTCTGCCTACTAGGTCTACGGATCGTTGACTTCGTCGCCAGCCGCCTCCTGTCGCTGGTCTCTGCCGCCGTCAACGGATTTCTTCTCCGCCGTAGCGAGTTCACCACTGAACTAGGGTATGAACTCGATCACAGTGCTATCCTCATCTAATTCTCAGCACATTGTGTTCGTAATGCATCTTGCCACGATTGAAACACTCCCATCCAGTCAATGCGATCCTTAGAATAGATGTGATTCGAAAATTTAGGGTTAGGTTTCCGTCGAAACCATCTTGGACCCACTGAGTTGAAAAACTCGGTCCCACCGATTTGGCTAATGCCATTGCACTAGTAAGTCTCGGTCTGACCGAGAATTACAAATCGGTGTGACAGATTTTAGAACTTTGTGAAACCCTAGCAGTCCCAGTGCCACCGAACTATGACTCGGTCTGACCGAGTTCACTAGTTTAGGTTCCAAAACTGCTTCGGTATCACCGAGTTTGAAAATCGGTAGATCCGAAATGCTTTCTGTGGAAACTAAAACTAAGTTTTTTTTGAATCATTCTTTTGCAAAATTCTCTGCATTTTGTGATGCTCATCCACTCTATCTCATCTATAACTATTCACAGGGTCAGCAGTCAGTGATTTGCAGCATGTCAGACCAAAGTGATAGTCAGAACAATACAGCGGAGCAGATTCATATGAGTGAGGGCACCAGTCCCTCTAGCAGCTCAGATGAGGGGAGCAGAAGCACTCCCAGCAATTTGCCCAAAGCAGCCACAAGAGCTAGAAGGAAGAGAACCTCAGCCTCTGAGGATGAGGATTATGTTGCTGTTGAAGATGAGGCTACTTCCAAGAAGGTAGTGCTCAAGAAGGTGCTCAGTTCAACTGCAGTAAAGCCAGGCATGAAGATCAAAAGGCCAGCAGGAAGACAGCTAATGTCCAAAGCCACAGGATCAACTCAAGTACCTGAAAAGCCTGATCCCAAAGAGCCAGCTGTAGAAGGAAAGAAAAGGAAGGAAAGGGTCAAGAAGACCATGGCCAGAGTTGTTGGTCAACCTTCCATGATGGAAGAGGGAGAAGAGGTTTCTGAACCAGCACCCAAGGCACAAAAGCTGATGGGTGATGCTATAAAGTCAGGGGCTGCAACATCAAAGCCCACAGAAGCACCCAAAGCTACCTCCAAGCCCAAGATTGCACCAAAGAGAAATACCAGGAGTATACCAGTAGCTAAGAAGAACAAGGCCCCAATGCCAGAGGTTGCTGCTGAGGAAGATGAAGAAGGGCAGATCTTAAGGAAGCTCAAACCCAAGATCCCAGACCACAATGATGCTCATCCTGTGGCTGAGAACATGAAGATCAGGAGAGATCTAGGGTTGAGGCTATGGAGAGAGTCAGATCCATATGCCACCAGGAGAAGGACTGCTGTAGATTACAGGTTCCACACCAAGGAGCAGCAGGACTTCTATGAGACAATCTTGTTGGACAAGAAGCCCATAGTGTGTGATATGAGGTGGGTCGACTGGACCTACATGAAGGAAAATGAGGAACAATATCCTGGAATGCAAGACAGTTTCATTGCTTATGGAGTTGCAGATATTGTTGGGCAGAAGCTCACCAACTGGAATGATGAACTCATTATGCAATTTTACTCCACAGCACACTTCTATCTAGATGGCAGTATAGTTTGGATGTCTGAAGGAACGAGATACCAGTCAACCATTGAGGAATGGCCAAGCCTGATCAATGCCCCAGAGGAGAGTGAAGATGACTTGGATATTTATGCCAAGAAGAAAATGGATCATAACTCAATGTCACATATGTAGAAGGAGATCCCTGATGAAGCACTTGAGATTTTCAAGTTTGGATCAGTTCATTTTCTTCTGTCAGGGCTGCCTATGATCAACCAGATCTTAAGGCACACTCTTTTGCCCAAATCAGGTGATCACGACATGATTAGAGGGCATGCAATAAACTTGCTACATGTATTTGATGTGCCCCAGAAATTCAAGGTCATGAGCCTGATGGTTGAAACTATCAAGAGGACTGCAGCAGACCAGAAGAGAAGTTGTGGATATGCCCCACAGATTCAGGAGTTGATTAACTCAAAGATGGGCACAGGAAGATATTAGTTGGATAAAGAACATTTTGCTCTCTATCCAGACTTTGAGGACAATCAAGTTGTCATGAATGAGGATGAACCATCATCAGTGCAAGCTCAAGCAAAGATGGAGAAAGCAAGGAAAGAGAAGGCTGCCAAGATGCCAACTGAAGAGGAGGCATCTGAGTATTTCTTGAAGAACAAGCAGGAGCAGCTTGGTGACTTGATAATATCAACACTGAGGATTGAGAAGGGGTTGGCCACCCTAACTCAAAACCAGGAGAGCTTGGAAAGGATCATGGAACAAAAATTCTATGATCTTGATGTCAAAGTAACTGAGATTCAGTCAGTTGTGGAACAGCTTCAGGATGACATGCAGGAGAGGAAGGGCAAGACAACCACTGATGCATTTTCCAGAGTGCCTAGAGCTTAGAGGTCAGCTGCAGTGCCTGTGACAGACACAAGAGCCACATCATCTGCACCAGCTACAGCTCCTACAGCTCCAGTGCAACCAGCTCCAGCACCAACTCCTCCAGCTCCATCTACATCGACTGAAGCCTTCATTCTTGGAGTTATTTGGACACCACCACCACCTGAAGACCAAGCCTGAGAGACGATCTAGCACTATGCATTTCTATGAACTTTTTGGTAACTTGTTGCCAAAGGGGGAGAAAAATGTATAGATCATAGGCTTCGAGAGAGAGATTTGCTGTTTTTCGTTCTCTCTTGTCTTCTTGGTTAAACTTGTTTGCTTTTGATTGCTTGAGATACTATGCAATTACCTGTGAGACATTGATGATCATGTGTTTGATCATAAGCTACAGTCATGCCTGTTTGATGATATTATCTTACCTATCCTTATATGATCATTCACTTTGCTTGGTGATGAGTGCATGTATTCAATCTTTATTATTTTGAGCGCTCCACCAAGATGTATGTGACATGGAAGAGTAACCCATGAGCCTATTTCCTTGTGCATTTGCAGTCCAAAGCAAATCTTAAAATATGCACAAATTTAGGGGGAGCTCTTGCTTATAACATACTTCTCAAAGCGACGATGTTTTTCAATCTTATTATCATTTGTCGAAGCTTTGATCTATATGTTGTCATCAATTACCAAAAAGGGGAGATTGAAAGTGCAACTATCCCTAGGTGGTTTTGGTAATTCATAACAACATATAGCTCATTGAGCTAATACTATTCCAGGACTATTATTTCAGGAAGCTCAATGAATGGCATGGCATGGATGATGAAAGTGGATCCCTCAAAATATCAAGGACAAAGGATTGGCTCAAGCTCAAAAGCTCAAGACTCTACATTTTATATTTCAGTGATCCAAGATCACATTGAGTCTATAGGAAAAGCCAATACTATCAAGGAGGGATGAGGTGTTGCTTAATGAGCCTCTTGCTTCATGTGCTTAGTGATATGCCCCAAATACCCTCAACTACTTTCTCACATCCTCATATGACCTAAACCTAAAGCCAAAATCGGTCACACCGATTCTTTCTATCCGGCGCCACCGAGTTCAAATGTCATAGCCACTGCCACAAACCCTAGGCAAATCGGTCTCACCGGTAGGGATCTCGGTCTCACCGAGATGGGATTGTAATCTCCCTGTTTCTCTTCGTAATGTTTCGGTCTAACCGAAGTGAGCGATCGGTCCCACCGAGATTGCAATGTAAATTCTCTGTTTCCCTTTTGTAACATTTCGGTCTCACCGAAAAGAGCAAATTGGTCCCACCGAGTTTACCTGACCAACTCTCTGGTTAGCTAATTACCAAAATCGGTCTCACCGAGTTTGTGTAATCGGTCTCACCGAGATTACGTTATGCCCTAACCCTAACCATATCGGTCCTACCGAGTTGCATTTCGGGCCCACCGAAAATCCTAACGGTCACTAGGTTTACTAAATCGGTCCGACCGAGTTTGTTGATTCGGTCCCAACGAGATTGGTAAATTGTGTGTAACGGTTAGATTTTGTGTGGAGGCTATATATACCCCTCCACCTCCTCTTCATTCGTGGAGAGAGCCATCAGAACAAACCTACACTTCCAACTTATAAGTTCTGAGAGAGAACTACCTACTCATGTGTTGAGGCCAAGATATTCCATTCCTACCACATGAATCTTGATCTCTAGCGTTCCCCAAGTTGCTTTCCACTCAAATCTTCTTTCCACCAGATCCAAATCCTATGAGAGAGAGTTGAGTGTTGGGGAGACTATCATTTGAAGCACAAGAGCAAGGAGTTCATCATCAACGCACCATTTGTTACTTCTTGGAGAGTGGTGTCTCCTAGATTGGCTAGGTTTCACTTGGGAGCCTCCGACAAGATTGTGGAGTTGAACGAAGGAGTTTGTAAGGGCAAGGAGATCGCCTACTTCGTGAAGATCTACCGCTAGTGAGGCAAGTCCTTCGTGGGCGACGACCATGGTGGGATAGACAAGGTTGCTTCTTCATGGACCCTTCTCGGGTGGAGCCCTCCGTGGACTCGCGCAGCCCTTACCCTTTGTGGGTTGAAGCCTCCATCAACGTGGATGTACGATGGCATCACCTATCGGAACCACGCCAAAAAATTCCGTGTCTCCAACTGCGTTTGAATCCTCCAAACCCTTCCCTTTACTTTCTTGCAAGTTGCATGCTTTAATTTCCGCTGCCTATATACTCTTTCCATGCTTTCTTGATTTGAGTGATGATTGCTTGACTTGTCCAAAGATTGCTAAAATCTGCAAACTTTAAAATTGGGAAAAGGTTAAGTTTTTAATTGATCAAGTAGTCTAATCACCCCCCTCTAGACATACTTCAAGGTCCTACACCTTTCCTGCTCACCAATCGGCAAGATCAAGATAGATGTCCTCTTCGGAGACAAAGATCACTTCCGCCGCGAAGCAATTTGGTTTGAGGTAGTGGACTAGAGAGCCCTTATCATGCATTGCTTGGTCGGCCTGCTCTGGCCAAGTTCATGGCAGTATCTCATTACACCTACCTCAAGATGAAGATGTCGGGAACCAAGGGCATCATCACCGTAGTTGGAGACTACAAGAAGTCGTCCGCCTGTGCCGCAGCAAGCAGTCGGCTGGCCGAGTCCCTTGTGACTGCCGCAGAGAAGAAGCTCCTTGACCGGGTTGTGGCCATGGCCGGCAAGAAGTTGAGCCTATCACCAGACCCCAAGGAGTCGGAGACCCAGGGCTCCTTCCAGCCAGCCAAAGAAACCAAGAAGATACCCTTGGACCCGGACCACCCGGAGAGGTTCGCTCTCATAGGAACCAACCTTGACAGCAAATAGGAAAGCGAGCTCGTCGATTTCCTCCATGAGAATCGGGATATCTTTGCACGGTCCCCCAAGGACATGCCGGGTGTTCCGATGGATTTTTCTGAGCACAAGCTTCATGTTAGAGCAGATGCAAAACCAATCAGGCAACTCCTCCGCCGACTGTCAGAAGAGAAGAGAAGAATTGTTGGTGAAGAGATAGTCCGACTCCTAGCAGCTGACTTCATTATGGAAGTGTTCTTTCTAGAGTGGCTTTCCAATCCAGTCCTTGTACTGAAGAAGAACAACAAGTGGCACATGTGCATTGATAATACTAGCCTCAACAAAGCCTGCCCCAAAGATCTGTTTGCTTTGCCTCGGATTGATCAAGTGATAGATGATACGTCTCCAACACATCTATAATTTTTTATTGTTCCATGCTATTATATTACCCGTTTTGGATGTTTATGGGCTTTACTTTACACTTTTATATCATTTTGGGACTAACCTACTAACCGGAGGCCCAGCCTGTATTGCTGTTTTTTTTTTGCCTATTTCAGTGTTTTGAAGAAAAGAAATATCAAACGGAGTCCAAACGGAATGAAACCTTCGGGAGCGTGATTTTTGGAACGAACGTGATCCAGAGGACTTGGAGTGCAAGTCAAGAAGCTTCTAAGGCGGCCACGAGGGTGGAGGGCGCGCCCCCTACTGGGCACCCCCTATCTCGTGGGCCCCTCGAGCGTCCACCGACGTACTTCTTCCTCCTATATATACCAACGTACCCCGAAAACATCAGGGGCGGCCACGAAAAGCTATTTGGACCACCGTAACCTTCTGTATCCGCGAGATCCCATCTTGGAGCCTTCGCCGGTGCTCCGCCGGAGGGGGAATCGACCATGGAGTGCTTCTACATCAACAACATAGCCTCTTCGATGAGTTGTGAGTAGTTTACCACAGACCTTCGGGTCCATAGTTATTAGCTAGATGGCTTCTTCTCTCTCTTTGATTCTCAATACAAAGTTATCCTTCCTCTTCTTGGAGATCTATTCGATGTAACTCTTTTTGCGGTGTGTTTGTCAAGATCCGATGAATTTTGGGTTTATGATCAAGTTTATCTATGAGAAATATTTGAATTTCCTCTGAATTCTTTTATGTGTGATTAAGTTATCTTTGCAAGTCTATTCGAATTATCGGTTTGGTTTGGCCTAGTAGATTGATCTTTCTTGCCATGGAAGAAGTCCTTAGCTTTGGGTTCAATCTTGCGGTGTCCTTTCCCAGTAACAGCAGGGGCAACAAGGCACACATTGTATTGTTGCCGTCGAGGATAAAAAGGTGGGGTTTATATCATATTGCATGAGTTTATCCCTCTACATCATGTCATCTTTCTTAATGCGTTACTCTATTCTTATGAACTTAATACTCTAGATGCATGCTGGATAGCGGTCGATGTGTGGAGTAATAGTAGTAGATGCAGGCAGGAGTCGGTCTACTTGTCATAGACGTGATGCCTATATACATGATGATGCCTAGATAATCTCATAATTATTCGCTTTTCTATCAATTGCTCGACAGTAATCTGTTCACCCACCGTAATACTTATGCTATCTTGAGAGAAGCCACTAGTGAAACCTATGGCCCCTGGGTCTATCTTTTATCTTATAAGCTTTCAATCTACTTTTATTTGCATCTTTACTTTTCCAATCTATATCAAAAAATACCAAAAATATATTTATCTTATCATATTATCTCTATCAGATCTCACTTTCGCAAGTGGCCGTGAAGGGATTGACAACCCCTTTATTGCGTTGATTGCGAGTTGTTTGTTTGTTTGTGTAGGTGCGTGGGACTTGTGAGGAGCCTCCTACTAGATTGGTACCTTGGTTCTCAAAAACTGAGGGAAATACTTACGGTACTGTGCTGCATCACCCTTTCCTCTTCAAGGAAAACCAACGCAAGCTCAAGACGTAGCAATAAGGATTTCTGGCGCCGTTGCCGGGGATGTCTTCACTCAAGTCAAGACATACCAAGTACCCATCACAAACTCATCTCCCTCGCATTTACATTATTTGCCATTTGCCTCTCGTTTTCCTCTCCCCCACTTCACCCTTGCCGTTTTATTCGCCCTCTCTTTCCCAATCTCCTCTCTCTTTCGCTTGCCTTTTTGTTTGCTTGTGTCTCCATGTGCCTTCTATGTGCTTGCATCTTTGCTTGCTAATAATCTATTGATATGTATCCACTTAAAATGTTTGATGACGGGAAAATGGCGGGCGTGAGAACACGCGTCCACGTCATTGATACAGAGTGAATAATTTAAATGCATAAATGCATACAATAAAAATAGGATCAAACATTGCATGTACTTTATTTCCAGAACTCTTACATTTACATGAAAGGTCTGTTAATTACATCTCCGTAGAGAAAACCCCTGATTAAGAATTCCAACTATCCTATTACATAGAATTGCAATACATGAGTACTACAAAATGTAGAATTAAAAGAAAACTACAAAATGTAGAAATAAAAATCCCCCTCGCTGTCTTCGACGTCGGTGTTCTCGGAGAGCCTTGAACTTCGTCTATGCTAACATATGCATTGCACAACATTCATGATTTGACAATGTTCATTCATGTAGCATGTTTATGCCTAGCTCATTAACCATCGCAAATATGTAGTAGTTGACTTATTTAATGGTTAACTAGCCGGGCTAACGGTATATATGCAATATAGGGCATAACTATTTTTATGAGTTGGGTTTACTTTATAGCAACGTATATAGCTTTGCCTCAAGCCATTATATGCGAGGACTATACGAAACTTGTTGATGACATACTCGATCGCACTATATTATGTTTAGTGCGAGTAACATAGGCTATGACCCTAGTTACTTTTCTATGCATGGTACAATTTTAATCCGTATGAGAGATTATATTATGACATATGGGTTATGCTTAAATACTAGCTTTTCTAGTCTCAAACATGTCATATATGGGCATGCGACTAAGTGGATCTAGTCAAATATTTATATGGGTTGGAATGAGAATATTTCTTTTACAAAGTTTCGCTTCACTTGTATTAGTACTAACATCATGTAGCAACTTCGTGCCCGTATGTAGAATAACCAAATGAAGTGTCGGGACTTCTTCTTGCTTGTATTATCACCACGTAGCATAGATTGTACGCTTGTGGTGTAACCAAACAGAAGTATATATCTGTTGGGGAACGTAGCAAAAATTCGAAATTTTCCTACGTGTCACCAAGATCTATCTATGGGTAGACTAGCAACGAGGGGAAGGAGAGTGCATCTACATACCCTTGTAGATTGCTAAGCGGAAGCGTTCAAGAGAACGGGGTTGAAGGAGTCGTACTCGTCGTGATCCAAATCACCGGAGATCCTAGTGCCGAACGGACGGCACCTCTGTGTTCAACACACGTACAGCCCGGTGACGTCTCCCATGCCTTGATCCAGCAAGGAGAGAGGGAGAGGTTGAGGAAGACTCCACCCAGCAGCAGCACGACGGCGTGGTGGTGGTGGAGGAGCATGGCAATCCTGCAGGGCTTCACCAAGCACCGTGGGAGAGGAGGAGGACTTGGGAGAGGGGAAGGGCTACGCCAGAACTTTGGTAAAGCTCCCATGCGCCGGGAGGAGGGGGCTGGTTCCTTGCCCTCCAAGTCCATTGGGGCGTTGGCAAAGGTGGGAGGAAAGAAATCCCATCATTTCCTTCCCCACCGATTGTTATCCCCCCTTTTTAGGGATCTTGATCTTATCCCTTCGGGATATGATCTTATTCCTTCTAAGGGGGAATCTTGGTGCGCCTTGACCAGGGGTGTGGGGCCTTGGCCCCACTACCCACGTTCATGAGGGCCCCCCCATGCAGGTGGGCCCACTTCGGAACCTTCTAGAACCTTCCCGGTACAATACCGAAAATTCCCGAACATTTTCTGGTGGCCAAAATAGGACTTCCCATATATAAATATTTACCTTCGGACCATTCCGGAACTCCTCGTGACGTCCGGGATCTCATCCGGGACTCCGAACAACATTCGGCAACCACATACAAACTTCCTTTATAACCCTAGCGTCATCGAACCTTAAGTGTGTAGACCCTACGGGTTCGGGAACCATGCAGACATGACCGAGACGTTCTACGGTCAATAACCAACAGAGGGATCTGGATACCCATGTTGGCTCCCACATGTTCCACGATGATCTCATCGGATGAACCACGATGTCAAGGACTCAATCGATCCCGTATACAATTCCCTTTGTCTAACAGTATTGTACTTGCCCGAGATTCGATCGTCGGTATACCGATACCTTGTTCAATCTCGTTACTGGCAAGTCTCTTTACTCGTTCCGTAACACATCATCCCGCGATCAACTCTTTGATCACATTGTGCACATTATGATGATGTCCTACTGAGTGTGCCCAGAGATACCTCTCCGTCACACGGAGTGACAAATCCTAGTCTCGATTCGTGCCAACTCAACAGACACTTTCGGAGATACCTGTAGTGCACCTTTATAGCCACCCAGTTACATTGTGACGTTTGGTACACCCAAAGCATTCCTACGGTATCCAGGAGTTGCACAATCTCATGGTCTAAGGAAAAGATACTTGACATTAGAAAAGCTTTAGCATACGAACTACACGATCTCTGTGCTAGGCTTAGGATTGGGTCTTGTCCATCACATCATTCTCCTAATGATGTGATCCCGTTATCAACGACATCCAATGTCCATGGTCAGGAAGCCGTAACCATCTATTGATCAATGAGCTAGTTAACTAGAGGCTTACTAGGGACATGGTGTTGTCTATGTACCCACACATGTATCTGAGTTTCTTGTCAATACAATTATAGCATGGATAATAAACGATTATCATGAACAAGGAAATATAATAATAACTAATTTATTATTGCCTCTAGGGCATATTTCCAACAGTCTCCCACTTGCACTAGAGTCAATAATCTAGTTCACATCGCCATGTGATTAACACTCACAGGTCACATCGCCATGTGACCAACATCCAAAGAGTTTACTAGTGTCACTAAACTAGTTCACATCACCATGTGATTAAGACTCAATGAGTTCTGGGGTTTGATCATGTTTTGCTTGTGAGAGAGGTTTTAGTCAACGGGTCTGCAACATTCAGATTCGTATGTACTTCGCAAATCTCTAGGTCATATTGTAAATGTTGCTTCCACGCTCCACTTGGAGCTATTCCAAATGGTTGCTCCACTATACGTATCCGGTTTGCTACTCAAAGTCATTCGAATAGGTGTTAAAGCTTGTATCGACGTAACCCTTTACGTTGAACTCTTTATCACCTCCATAATCGAGAAACATATCCTTATTCCTCTAAGGATAATTTTGACCGCTATCTGGTGATCCACTCCTTGATCACCTTTGTACCCTCTTGCCAGATATGTAGCAAGGCACACATCAGGTGCGGTACACAGCATAGCATACTGTAGAGCGTACGTCTAAAGCATAGGGGACGACCTTCGTCCTTTCTCTCTATTCTGCCGTGGTCAAGCTTTAAGTCTTAACTTCATACCTCACATCTCAGGAAAGAACTCCTTCTTTGATTGATCCATCTTGAACACCTTCAAGATCACGTCAAGGTATGTGCTCATTTGAAAGTACCATTTAGCATTTTTGATCTATCCTCATAGATCTTGATGCTCAATGTTCAAGTAGCTTAATCCAGGTTTTCTATTGAAAAACACCTTTCAAATAACCCTATATGCTTTCCAGAAATTCTACATCATTTCTGATCAACAATACGTCAACAACATATACTCATCAGAAATTCTATAGTGCTCCCACTCACTTCTTTGGAAATACAAGTTTCTCATGAACTTTGTATAAACCCAAAATCTTTGATCATCTCATCAAAGCGCACATTCCAACTCCGAGATGCTTACTCCAGTCCTTAGAAGGATCTCTGGAGCCAGCATACCTTTTAGCATCCTTAGGATCGACAAAACTTTTCTGATTGTATCACATACAACCTTTCCTTACAAAAACTGGTAAGGAAACTCGTCTTGACATCCATCTGCCAGATTTCATAAATGCAGCTAATGCTAACATGATTCCGACGGACTTAAGCATCGCTACGGATGAGAAAATCTCATCATAGTCAACTCCTTGAACTTGTGAAAAACTCTTCGCCACAAGTCGAGCTTCATAGATGGTGACATTACCGTCCATGTCCGTCTTCTTCTTAATGATCCATTTATCTCAATGGCTTGCCGATCATCGGGCAAGTCCACCAAAGTCCATGCTTTTTTCTGATACATGGATCTTATCTCGGATTTCATGGCTTCTAACCATTTGTCGGAATTTGGGCCCACCATCGCTTCTCCATAGCTCGTAGGTTCATTGTTGTCTAGCAACATGACCTTCAAGACAGGATTGCTGTACCACTCTAAAGTAGTACGCATCCTTGTCACCCTACAAGGTACGGTAGTGACTTGATCCAAAAACTTCATGATCACTATCATAAGCTTCTACTTCAATTGGTGTAGGCGCCACAGGAACAACTTCCTGTGCCCTGCTACATACTTGTTGAAGTGATGGTTCAATAACCTCATCAAGTCTCCACCATCCTCCCACTCAATTTTCGAGACAAACCTTTCCTCGAGAAAGGACATGATTCAAGAAACAATCCCTATTGCTTTCGGATCTGAATTAGGAGGTATACCCAACTGTTTTGGGTGTCCTATGAAGATGCATTTTATCCGCTTTGGGTTCGAGCTTATCAACCTGAAACTTTTTCACATAAGTATCGCAGCCCCAAACTTTTAAGAAACGACAACTTAGGTTTCTCCAAACCATAGTTCAAACGGTGTCATCTCAACGGAATTATGTGGTGCCCTATTTTAAAGTGAATGCGGTTGTCACTAATGCCTAACCCATGAACGATAGTGGTAACTCGATAAGAGACATCATGGTACGCACCATATCCAATAGGGTGCAACTATGAAGTTCGGACACACCATCACACTATGGTGTTCCAGGCGGTATTAATTGTGAAACAATTTCCACAATGTCTTAATTGCGTGCCAAAGCTCGTAACTCAGATACTCATCTCTATGATCATATCATAGACATTTTATCCTCTTGTCACGATGATCTTCAACTTCACTCTGAAATTACTTGAACCATTCAATAATTCAGACTTGTGTTTCATCAAGTAAATATACTTAGTATCTACTCAAATCATCTGTGAAGTAAGAACATAACGATATCCACTGCGTGCCTTAGCACTTATTGGACTGCACACATCAAAATGTATTACTTCCAACAAGTTGCTATCTTGTTCCATCTTACTGAAAACGAGGCTTTTCAGTCATCTTGCCCATGTGGTATGATTTGCATATCTCAAGTGATTCAAAATCAAGTGAGCCCAAACGATCCATCTGCATGGAGTTTCTTCATGCATATACACCAATAGACATGGTTCGCATGTCTCAAACTTTTCAAAAACAAGTGAGTCCAAAGATCCATCAACATGGAGCTTCTTCATGCGTTTTACAACAATATGACTTACATGGCAGTGCCACAAGGAAGTGGGACTATCATTACTGTCGGTGTCAAAACCGGCGGATCTCGGGTAGGGGGTGCCGAACTGTGCGTCTAGGCGGATGGTAACAGGAGACAAGGGACACGATGTTTTACCCAGGTTCAGGCCCTCTTGATGGAGGTAAAACCTTATGTCCTGCTTGATTGATATTGATATTATGAATGTTTACAAGAGTGGATCTACCACGAGATCAAGGAGGCTAAACCCTAGAAGCTAGCCTATGGTATGATTGTAATGGTTGTTGTTGTGTCCTACGGACTAGAGCCATCCGGTTTATATAGACACCGGAGAGGGCTAGGGTTACATAGAGTCGGTTACAATGGTAGGAGATCTAGTATCCGTATCGCCAAGCTTGCCTTCCACGCCAAGGAAAGTCCCATCCAGACATGGGACGAAGTCTTCAATCCTGTATCTTCATAGTCTTGGAGTCCGGCCGATGATGATAGTCCGACCGATGATAGTTCGGCCGATGATGGTAGTCCGGCTATCCGGACACCCCCTAATCCGGGACTCCCTCGGTAGCCCCCGAACCAGGCTTCAATGACGATAAGTCCAGCATGTGTGTAGTCTTCGGTGTTGCAAGGCGGGTTCTCCTTCAAGTTCTACGTACCTGCCGAACAATGTCCGGCTTCCTCATCAATGTTGCGCGTCTTGGCTTCCACGCCCAATAATGGCCTTCTTCCACCCGTCGTGCGAATGTGAAAAGCCAGGGTGTCTTTTATGTTTTACCCCCTAGTTGTGCGAATAATCTGCCTATAAGGGAGGCGAGAATCCAGATCCAAATCACCATCTTCCTCCCGCAAATACTCATCGGAGCGCTTTCGACCAAGAATCCATTCCATCATGGACCGTCAACGCGGCTCCTCTTCTCGCGCTCCCAGCCCTTTGCCAGGAGATTGGAGGAGATGCTCTGTTCCGCACAACGAGTTGGTGAAGCTCCAAGCGGGGGGATATCTCCCTCCGGCCTTCATGGTTCCGGTTCGAGCCGGGCTGGCCACCTACAAAGGTGGGAAGCAGGCGGAGGTTACCCCAAGTCCCGACAAAGGAGAGCGGGTATGCTTCGTCCCCTATCTGATAAGGGGCTCGGATTTCCTGTACATCCATTCCTCCGCGGGCTCCTGGAGTTCTACGGACTCCAGCTTCATCACCTCACGCCCGCCTCAATCCTGCATATTGCGGGTTACGTAGCTCTTTGTGAGCTATTCCTGGGCGTCGAGCCCCATTTCGCACTGTGGAAGAGGTTGTTCTGCCTTGTACCCCGCTCTCACGAGGGGTCCATATATCAAGTGGGCGGTGCCGAAATATGGCGCATTGCTGGGACCGGATATCCATCCGGAACCCCTAAGAAGGTGTCCGAAGATTGGCCTTCGGAATGGTTTTATATAGAAGACGCTCCGCTGCCGGACCCTGTTCGGATCGGCCTCCCGGAGTTCAGCAATGCTCCTCTGAAGAAACGCCTTAGTTTGCGTCCGTAGAGCCCCCAACTGGAGGAAGACAAGAGCGTCCATTATTTGATGGGCCGAATAAGGTTACTGGCCCATGCCGGGTTGACCATGATTGGAGTCATGGCAACATGCATTATGAGGGGGGGTGCAGCCACTACAATACAGGGGCCACCCCATGTGGGATTTCAACGGGAAGGACGATGCCACCCGTCATGGCCGCAAAGGGCCGGATTCAGTCGAAGATCTGGTGACGATCCTGTCCGGCCTGTATAAGGGGGAGAAGGAGGATTTCCTTCGGACGAACCCGTTAAATGGGTTCTCTATGAATAATCCCCGGCCTTGGGTAAGCGAACACTCTGCGTGCCCGACCCATGCTTTTTGAAACTTAAGTTTCTTATATTGTGTTCTTCTTTCGACGCAGGAGCTGCGCCGGATCGTGGAGGACATGCTAAGTCCAGCTCCGCAACCCGAGGATCCAGAGAGATCCCGGGATCCGGCCTCTGAAGAGGATCCGGACATAATGGTGGAGCTAATCGACGGGGTGTTCCACCAGCTCAGCATGGACAATGCTGTAGTCGCCATCACGGGCGACTATCCCGGACTATATCCGGCTTCCCAGGTGATTGCGACGGAAGTCCTGACACCGTCATTCCTTCCTTGCTTATTTCTGACCACCGTATACGATGGCGCTGTGCAGGAGGCGCCCCTAGGGCGAGAAGACGAGCCCGCGGTGGCTGGCCAACAAAGGCTAGTCCAGACCAGTAGGCGGAAGAGGAGCGCGGTGCGGACTGAAACGTCACCGCAAAGGTGTAGCTCACAATTCATTATTTAGAGCAACGTTCCTAGGAAGCGTTTGAGTGCTCATGACTTTTGTAGGGAAAAAAGCGTCCCTCGGACTGTGGGCGTGGAGGTTGCCAATCCAACCTCTACCAGCCAGGCTCCAGCACCTGGTCTGGAGGGGGAGGCGAGCGCAAGGCGCGAGCCGGACGTTCCTCCGACGGAGGATGCCGACAAACTGTACGCCACCAAGTCTGAGGTGGAGAGTGCCTTGAATCACAGGCGTCGCCGGACAGTATTTCGTGACGCGTGCTTCTCCCCGAGGTGTTGAATGCCTTTAACGCGGGGGACGCGCACCTTCGTGCTGCTCAAGATGGTTTTAGCAGAGCCACGGAGCAGTATGTAAAGGACATACGGGTAAGAGAATTTAATAGTTGTATATGCCAGTAGCCCCCGAGACTTAAAGTAGTTGTATTAACTGATTTAAGGATCATATGAAACGTAGGATCTTACCGAGAAGAATACCCAACTGTCTCAGGAGCTGCAAGAGTGCAAGGCCCAACTTGAGGCTGCACTCTCTGGCGCAGGAGGAAACACAGGGACCTCTCCTGGTAACGCATTATTTTAGAAAGATAAGTAGCGTTTGGCCTTTGCGCAAGTCTAAAAAATGACGTTGCAGGTGCTGCCGGACAAGATCCGGACAGGCAAGAACTTCTGCGCCAACTAAAGGCCGGCGAGAGGGTGCTGCATAAGGTGCAGCATGAAAGGAACAAGCTCCAGGATGCCCATGCCCAGCTTGGAGAAGAGCTGAAAGGCATTCGGGCCGAGCTGTCGGGCTCCGTTAAGGAGAATCAGCGGCTTCGTCGCGGCATCTATAGTAAGTGCTTGAGCGAACTCCTTTGAAAAGAAGAGTTCGGCGAGGAAGTCAATTTGACAGAATATGTCTGCAGGTATGCTCACAGATCGCCCTGCGGAGGAGATGCCCATATCAACGGGTGATCAACTTCTCGAATTGTTGCAACTGATCGAACGAGTTCGGCAGGCAATGAGCGGCGTCATCCAGGCTTTATGGCCAGCCTTCTCCTTACCCGAGGGTCTTGGGGAGCTTGCGGAGAAGCTTCAGGGAGTGTGGCAGCGCTTCCATTTATGGAAGATTTCGGCCTGCCGCCAAGGTGCCAGGGAGGCCTGGGCCATGGTAAAGACGCGGTACAAGAAGGCGGATCCCAACCACATGGCCGAAGTCGGACCTGTGGGGCCCGATGGGAAGGAGATCCCGGTGAGTTTAGTATACGGCCAAGTAGAGCTGGCCGCTAAATTTTCCCAACAGGACTGTAAATTAGACAACCTGTTAGACGGGATTGAGGAAGAATACAATCAGTCGATTTGACAATGTATTATAAAATGACATATAAAATGCCTTCTAGCCGGATTGTAGATCGTTTGTCTTTGCCGACCTTTTCGCTTCGACCTCGGGACTCTAGAGTCCGGAGTGTGTCCGAATACCTTCTTGGTTATGAAACAACCGGGGTATGCATGGAGACCAGGCGTAGGGGTCATTAGTGCTTTATCAGACAAGTGCCCAACTACTTATGTTATATTACGTGGGTAGTAAGAAACATCTTCCAGGGAGAATAGTTCCGTTAAGGGTTCCTTTCCTCTGGGGGTGGCATGCCCTAAAGTGCATGTCCGGACTGCGAAAAAAGCAGAAAAACATCTGGGGGCAGATAAATAAGTGGATAAAAAATCATCTTTTAAGTCACCGACCGAATATTCCCTTAAGAGCGCTAGCTTTCGGCTTCACCCCGTCTGAGGTACACATCCGGTTGAACCGGCAGTAACAATCGCAGAGGTGCTCCCTTTACCTCCTAGCCAAACAATCGGGAACGTAGGGGTAAGCACAGGAGCCAGGCAACCCAGCTTGGCCAAAACTTAAGTCATATCGATGCATAAAATGGTGAATAAAAGGTACATGTGGAGGCTTGACACATGTGCTGGGCATGAAGCCCTTATAATTAAGCTTCTGGTAAAGAAGCCCCCAGGTATAATGAGTGCGGATAGCACATCAATTGCACGCGAATGTTGTGCAAGTAGGTCCTTTAAGGCTTTGATGAATAGGGTTGAGAAGAAAAAGATAAACAAAAGGCAGCTGCAGTAAAAAAAATTTGGATGGGGGGAAAGGGACGAACTCTTAGTCCGGCGCTAGGCATAGAATCTTCGGAGGTGGGCTGCGCTCCATGGGTTCGTCTCGAGTCGGTTATCCGATGCATTTCGTAGACGGTACGCTCCGCCGGTCAGGACTTGATCGACGATGAAGGGGCCTTCCCATTTGGGCTTGAGCTTGTCCTTTTTCTTGTCCGGCAGGCGTAGAACTAGTTCGCCAACATTGTAAGTCTTGGCCCGTACTTCTCTGCTTTGGTATCTTCGAGCCTGTTGCTGATAAACTGCGGAACGAGCCTTGGCGACGTCGCGTTCTTCCTCCAATGCGTCCAAGCTGTCCTGCCGATCCAACTCGGCTTCCCTTTCTTCGTACATGCGCACTCGAGGTGAGTCATGAATGATGTCGCAGGGCAAAACTGCTTCTGCACCGTATACCATAAAAAATGGTGTGAATCCGGTAGTACGGTTAGGCGTTGTCCGCAGCCCCCAGAGTACGGAGTTGAGCTCCTCTACCCAGTGCGTGTCAGATTTCGTAAGGGACCGCACTAGTCTGGGTTTGATGCCGCTCATTATTAGACCATTTGCTCATTCCACTTGACCGTTGGTTTGAGGGTGATAGACTGAAGAGCAATTGAGCTTGATGGCCATATTTTTGCACCATGATTTAACCTCGTCGGCCGTGAAGTTCGTGCCGTTATCGGTGATGATGCTGTGGGGGACACCGTAACGGTGTACTACCCCGGATATGAAGTCTATCACTGGTCCGGACTCTGCCGTTTTAACTGGCTTGGCCTCTATCCATTTGGTGAATTTATCCACCATGACCAATAGGTATCTTTGCTTGTGGGTTCCCCCTTTAAGTGGTCCAACCATGTCAAGCCCCCAGACCGTGAACGGCCAGGTAATGGGTATAGTTTTGAGGGCGGTGGGTGGCATATGGCTCTGATTAGCAAAGAGCTGACAACCGACGCATCTTTGGACTAAGTCCTGAGCATCTGCCCGGGCCGTCGGCCAATAAAATCCTGTACGGAATGCCTTTCCTACAAGGGTCCGGGCTGCGGCATGGTGTCCGCCTAGTCCGGCGTGAATTTCAGCCAGGAGGTCTCGCCCTTCCTCTTCGGAGATACACCTTTGAAGGACTCCGGTTGTGCTTTTCTTATAGAGTTCTCCCTCATGGACCTTGTAGGCTTTAGATCGCCGGACTACGCAGCGGGCCTCATTATGGTCTTCGGGGAGTTCCTGCCTAAGCAAGTAGGAGAGGAATGGTTCTGTCCACGGGCAATTACTGCCATTATGTCGTGGGCTGAAGGTGTTATGTCATCGGCTGAATCGCCGGTTGGTGCGGCTTGTTCCGGTTTGTTATTTCCGGACTCCTCTTCCCATAGTATGGATGGCTTGAAGAGCCGTTCCAAGAAGATGTTAGGAGGGACAGCGTCGCGTTTTGCGCCGATGCGTGCCAGTACGTCGGCTGCTTGGTTATTATCCCGGGCTACGTGATGGAATTCAAGTCCTTCAAACCGGGCTGACATTTTTAGGACAGCGTTGCGATATGCTGCCATTTTCGGATCTTTGGCATCAAAGTCTCCGTTTATTTGGGATATTGCGAGGTTTGAATCCCCGTGCACCTCTAGGCGTTGAATGCCCATGGAGATTGCCATCCGGAGACCATGTAAAAGGGCCTCGTATTCGGCTGCGTTGTTGGAGTCCGTGTACATTATCTGAAGTACGTATTGGACTGTGTCCCCGGTCAGGGACGTCAATACGACGCCAGCCCCCAATCCGGCTAACATTTTAGAGCCGTCGAAGTGCATAATCCAATTGGAGTATGCGCCATACTCTTTAGGGAGTTCAGCTTCGGTCCATTCAGCGACAAAGTCAGCCAAAACTTGTGACTTTATAGCTTGCCGAGGTTTGTAAGTTATATCAAATGGTAAGGGCTCAATGGCCCATTTTGCAATCCTGCCCGTCGCGTCGCGGTTGTTTATAATGTCGTTAAGTGGTACTTCAGAGGCCACTGTTATCGAACACTCTTGAAAGTAGTGTTGGAGCTTCCGGGATGCCATGAACACCGCGTATGCTATCTTCTGATAGTGCGGGTAACGGGACTTGCAGGGGGTTAACACAGTGGATACGTAGTATACTGGTTTTTGAAGAGGGAATTTATGCCCTTCTGTCTCTCGTTCGACGACGAGTACCGCGCTTACAACTTGATGCGTTGCTGCGATGTATAACAACATTGGTTCGCCCAGGTTGGGCGCAGCCAGGACCGGATTTGTTGCCAATATGGCCTTTATTTCTTCGAGTCCGGCGGTGGCAGCATCCGTACACTCGAAGTGTTCGGTGCGCCTAAGGAGGCGATAGAGGGGCAATGCCTTTTCTCCTAGACGGGAGATAAAGCGGCTTAGAGGCGCCACGCATCCAGTCAATTTTTGTATTTGCTTGAGGTCTTTTGGGATATCTAGCTGTGACAGAGCTCGGATCTTGGCTGGGTTTGCTTCAATTCCTCTACCGGATACGATGAAGCCCAGCAGCTTTCCAGCTGGTACGCCGAAAACGCATTTTTCCGGATTTAGCTTGATGTCATATGCTCTGAGGTTGTCGAATGTGAGCCTCAAGTCGTCTACTAGAGTTTTGACGTGTTTAGTTTTGACGACTACGTCGTCTACGTATGCCTCTACTGTTTTGCCGATCTGGGTAGCCAGACATGTCTGAATCATGCGCTGATATGTTGCACCGGTGTTTTTAAGTCCGAAGGGCATCGTGTTGAAGCAGAATGGTCCATATGGAGTAATGAATGCCATTGCGGCTTGATCCGCTTCTGCCATCTTGATTTGATGATAGCCGGAGTATGCGTCCAGGAAGCACAATGAATCATGCCCTGCAGTGGCATCGATGATTTGGTCGATGTGGGGGAGGGGGAAGGGATCCTTCGGGCAGGCTTTATTTAGGTCTTTGAAATCGACACATAGGCGCCAGGATTTGTCCTTCTTTGGTACCATTACCAGGTTTGCTAGCCAATCCGGATGTTTGATGTCTCTGATGAATCCGGCTTCCAATAGTTTGGCTATCTCTTCTCCCATTGCCTGTCTTTTGGGTTCGGAAAATCATCGAAGAGCCTGTTTGACTGGCTTGAATCCTTTTAGGATGTTTAGGCTGTGTTCTGCCAATCTGCGTGGGATTCCGGGCATATCCGAGGGGTGCCAGGCAAAAATGTCCCAATTTCCCCGAAGGAATTCTCGCAGTGCGGCGTCTACATCAAGGTTCAATTGTGCCCCGATGGAGGCCGTCTTTGTCGGGTCCGTTGGGTGGACCTAGAATTTTACTATTTCATCTGCTGGTTTAAAGGAGGTGCACTTGGATCTCTTATCGAGTATCACATCGTCCCTATTCACCATAGAGCGCAGCGCGGTGAGTTCCTCTGCCGCTAGGGCTTCGGATAGTGCCTCTAAGGCTAATGCGGCTGTCTTGTTTTCGGCGTGGAGTGCTATGTCCGGATTACTAATGAGAGTGATTATTCCGCCGGGCCCAGGCATTTTGAGCTTCATGTACCCGTAATGGGGTACGGCTTGAAAAATTGTGAATGCCTCTCGTCCTAATATAGCGTGATATCCGCTGTTGAAAGGGGCCACTTGGAACATGACTTCTTCGGATCTATAATTGTCCGGCGAGTCGAATACCACATCGAGTGTGATTTTTCCTGTGCAGCGCACCTCCCGGCTAGGGATTATTCCTCTAAAGGTTGTGCTCCTTCGCTCAATGCGGCTCCAGTCTCTTTCCATTTTTTGAAGGGTTTCCTCGTAGATGAGGTTTAATCCGCTCCTGCCATCCATGAGGACCTTTGTAAGTCGAAAGTCGTCCACTATTGGACTAAGTACCAGTGCGGCTGGAGCTCGGGCTGTTCGGAATTTAGGTTCGTCGCTGGCGTTGAAGGTGATGGCTGTGTCGCTCCATGGATTAGTTGTTGCTACTTGGTAGACTTCGGCAAGGCTGTGGATTGTTCGTTTCCGCATATTGTTTGATGCGAAAGTCTCGAAGACTGTTGATACCGTACCGGTATTGTTGGAGTGGTTTTCCGGGGCTAGAAGCTCCTCTCCAGTTTTGGCCACCTGCCGTAATGTCCAACATGCTCGAAGGCTATGTGTTGGGATGGCGCCCTCTGTATTGTGAATTTTACAGGGTCCGCTAAGCCATCCCTCCAATACGGTTCCGTGCCCTTTATGGGGTTTTTGCCTTTTGGTTTTTGTATCTGGTGCCTGAGTGTAATGCACCCTTTTGTTGCGGACTAGGGTTGTATTCGGGGCCGGATTGTCCCAAAACTTATTTTCGGTTGTCCGAAAACTCTCCATCGCACAATACTTTCGTACTATGGACGCCAGGTTAGCGAAGCGTGTAATTTCACGACGGCTGACGGCGTTCAAGATTCCCTCGTCTGTGCAATTATTGCAAAAAATTGAGATTGCATTTTCCTCTCGGCAGTCCTTTATCCTGTCCATAACCAGGAGGAATCTGGCCCAGTAGTGATGTACTGTCTCAGCGGGCTCTTGCCGGATTAGAGATAGATCGCATATGTCTGGGCGGGTGGGTGGAATTAAGTCCGGAACCCTACCCATCTCAAGGCTCGAGGGCCGAGAAGTTTCCAAATTTGGAAGCTTGGATTGCTGGACGTTGTCCAACGAGTCTGGTACGATGCCTGACTTTAAGTTCAGTGCTTGATCGAAGTCCGTCCCTCCGCGGGAATCCGGCATGGGGGGTTCGGGAGCCCGGACATGACTAGTTTTCAATACAGGAGAAGAGTCGCCGCATTGTTCCTCTACCACTTCAATGTGGTGGGTGACCTGGGGAGAGTTAGTCTCTCTCAGATCAGTTTTAAGCCCAATCTGATTGTAGTCTGTAGCGACTCCCAGGGCGGCGATGTGATCCAAGAGCTCCTTTACGGACGAGAGCTCTATTGGATCCAGCCGCTCGGCGAATTGCGAGCTGACATGAAGATTGCTTTTGACGACTTGAGAGGTCATTGTCGAAGCGGTGGCCGGACAGGCGGTCATAAGAAAACCACCTAGCCGGATAGTTTGGCCGGCGGCCAAGGCTCCTTTGGCAAAAATACCATCCTTGAAGACGGGAGGAGGCATCCTTCCTTTCGGTGACGGCACAGAGGAACTCTCAATGAAAGCACCAATGTCGGTGTCAAAACCGGCGGATCTCGGGTAGGGGGTCCCGAACTGTGCGTCTAGGCGGATGGTAACAGGAGACAAGGGACACGATGTTTTACCCAGGTTCGGGCCCTCTTGATGGAGGTAAAACCCTACGTCCTACTTGATTGATATTGATATTGTGGATGTTTACAAGAGTGGATCTACCACGAGATCAAGGAGGCTAAACCCTAGAAGCTAGCCTATGGTATGATTGTAATGGTTGTTGTTGTGTCCTACGGACTAGAGCCATCCGGTTTATATAGACACCGGAGAGGGCTAGGGTTACATAGAGTCGGTTACAATGGTAGGAGATCTACGTATCCGTATCGCCAGGCTTGCCTTCCACGCCAAGGAAAGTCCCATCCGGACACGGGACGAAGTCTTCAATCTTGTATCTTCATAGTCTTGGAGTCCGGTCGATGATGATAGTCCGGCCGATGATAGTTCGGCCGATGATGGTAGTCCGGCTATCCAGACACCCCCTAATCCGGGACTCCCTCAATTACTATCTTATATCTTTTGGCATGAAAATGTGTATCACTACGATCGAGATTCAATAAACCATTCCTATTAGGTGCAATACCATTGAAGGTATTATTCAAATAAACAGAGTAACCATTATTCTCCTTAAATGAATAACCGTATTGCATAGACATAATCCAATCATGTCTATGCTCAACGCAAACACCAAATGACAATTATTCAGGTTTAATACTAATCTTGATGGTAGAGGGAGCGTGCAATGTTTGATCACATCAAAATTGGAAACACTTCCAACACATATCGTCAGCTCTCCTTTAGCTAGTCTCCGTTTATTCCGTAGCTCTTTTATTTCGAGTTACTAACACTTAGCAACCGAACCGGTATCTTAATACCCTGGTGCTACTAGGAGTACTAGTAAAGTACACCTTAACATAATGTATATCCAATATACTTCTATCGACCTTGCCAGCCTTCTCATCTACCAAGTATCTAGGGTAATGCTGCTCCAGTGGTTGTTCCCCTTATTACAGAAGCACTTAGTCTCGGGTTTGGGTTCAACCTTGGGTTTCTTCACTAGAGCAGCAGCTGATTTGCCGTTTCATGAAGTATCCCTTCTTGCCCTTGCCCTTCTTGAAACTAGTAGTTTCACCAACCATCAACAATTGATGCTCCTTCTTGATTTCTACTTTCACGGTGTCAAACATCGCGAATACCTCAAGGATCATCATATGTATCCCTGATATGTTATAGTTCATCACGAAGCTCTAGCAGCTTGGTGGCAATGTGTCGGTATCAAAACCGGCGGATCTCGGGTAGGGGGTCCCGAACTGTGTGTCTAGGCGGATGGTAACAGGAGACAAGGGACATGATGTTTTACCCAGGTTCGGGCCCTCTTGATGGAGGTAAAACCCTACGTCCTGCTTGATTGATATTGATATTGTGGATGTTTACAAGAGTGGATCTACCACGAGATCAAGGAGGCTAAACCCTAGAAGCTAGCCTATGGTATGATTGTAATGGTTTTTGTTGTCGTGTCCTACGGACTAGAGCCATCCGGTTTATATAGACACCGGAGAGGGCTAGGGTTACATAGAGTCGGTTACAATGGTAGGAGATCTACGTATCCGTATCACCAAGCTTGCCCTCCACGCCAAGGAAAGTCCCATCCGGACACGAGACGAAGTCTTCAATCTTGTATCTTCATAGTCTTGGAGTCCGATCGATGATGATAGTCCGGCCGATGATAGTTCGGCTGATGATGGTAGTCCGGCTAGCCGGACACCCCCTAATCTGGGACTCCCTCAGTAGCCCCTGAACCAGGCTTCAATGACGATAAGTCCGACACGTATATTGCTTGGCATTGCAAGGCGGGTTCCTCCTCCGAATGATAGAAGATTGTGAACACCAGGATAGTGTCCGGCTCTGCAAAATAAATTCCACATTCCACCGTAGAGAGAATAATATATACACAAGTTCAATCTGCTGACGTTTTTGTGGCATGACGTCACGCCACTACCAAGCCATTACTTGAATCGTTTTTTACTCTACCACCTCAGCGCCTTTAGTGAAGTGGTTTCCTTGGCACGTCTTGTCGAAGCAGAGATCATGTTCCCCCTTAATCCGGGATTCTCATCAATACGGACGTGGGTAATCCAACCGCGCCCGTCGCCACACCCCCTCTATCGAAGGCGGGTCCCAAATGGTCACGGAGACGGCTCTCGGTATTCTCCCTCTTTATAACGGGACTAAGGCTCATTTCTTTTCTTCAATCCTCCATCTAATCCTCTCCCCGCTCCAAGTTCCAGCACCTAGAGCTCCAGATTCAAGCGCTTCGGGGCTTCAACGATGTCCGGTTCCGACCTCCAGGGCCGGTGGATGCCCTCCTCCGTCATGGAGGAGGACGTGCTAAAGCTGCGGGAGGCCAAGTACCTGGCGTATGAGATTTCGCACAGGTTGCCTGCCAAAGGGCAGGCCATCCCCACCCCCGAGCCCGGCGAGTACGTCATTTTTGTATCCCACCTCCGTCGGGGTTTAGGCTTCCCGATGGATCCTTTTGTGAGAGGGCTCATGTTTTACTATGGGTTGGAATTCCACGATTTGGCTCCGGAGTCCATCCTCCTTATTTCCGCATTTATTGTCGTCTGCGAAGCCTTCCTCCGCGTCATCCCTCACTTCGGCCTGTGGCTGAAGACCTTCAATGTGGCGCCGAAGATGATCGGCGGCGTCAAGCGGAGTGTGGTGGGGCGGCCATAAGTAGGAGGGCCGATGCCCCGTGGCCCGCTGGCTCCTTCCAAGAGGAGCTCGGCCCGTGGCAGCAAGAGTGGTTCTATATTACCATTCCGAGGGGCCGCAGACAAAAGCCGCCGCCCTTATTCCGCCCGGGACCTCCACGATGGTTGATGTCGTGGGTCAACCAAGGGCTCAACTGGGGGCCGTGAAAGGACGTGCCCCTACTACAGGGCCGGATTTGAGATCTCCAAACGAGGGAGGTTGATATGGTGGTGGTAATGCAGGTTATGCTGATTAGGCGTCTCCCGCCCTGCAAACGCCGCCCTCTCCGGCTGTGGGAGTTCAATCCGGAGGGCCCACGGATTCTTCAACACTTCATGGGCATGACACCCCTGGAGATGTACAAATTATTCTTCGGATCGCAAGAGGTGCGTCCGGAATTGACCGAGGATGCTGGCCCAAGCTGCAATCTCCCGGATACTCAAGTAAGTAGTTCCAAGTCCGGACATACCGTTTGTTTGCCTTTCGATGATTTGCCCTATGACCAGCTTCCTTCTACACAGGAGTGGATAGCGGAAGCAAAATTGATATGGTGACCGGCCCCCCTCCCCGAGACCGTGCCGTATTCCGTGTTGGTCCGAATGCTTGAGGTTTCACCTCCAGAGGAAGGCGAAGGGGAAAGCAGGAAAGCTACTGCCTCGCCTAAGGAGGCTCTTGAAATAGGGGGGATCGAGAATCCCTCCCTCCAAGGGGAGAAGAGGACTGCCTCCAAGGACCCGGGGGCAAAAGCCCCTAAACGGGGGAAGAAATCTTCGCCAGAGGGTCCTGCGTTCGCGGAGGCCCAGGCCGCACAATCTCCCTTAAAGAATCAGCCCTCCAACGAGCCGTAAGTAGAAAGAAAGGAGTTTCATAATAAGGGACATCCCTATTTGTGCTTCTGAGGATAACTAAAGTTTTTACCTTGTAGTTCGGATCTCCGTCCTTCGCAAATGAGCTCGTCTTCGGGGGACCTTCGTCCGGAGATGATGGAGAGCGAGACGCCTCCGTCCGGGGCGCCGTCGGATAGGGCGGACGAGCCTGAAGTGTCATCACGGAGGGAGCCCCTGGGTTTGGCAAAGCCCCCAACTGGTGTACGGCTGAAGGATCTGCTTGAGAAGGCGTCTATCTTAGAAGATCAGCACGCATTGATGAGCATGGTGATTGAAAGGATTTCGTCCGCCGAAGGCGGATTGCATAATGTCGTTAGGAGTTTGCTGGCGGGGTTTGAGGTACGTAAAAATGACACACCTTTTAATAGTTTTGCATATAGAATGTGCCCTGTATAGATAGTAGCCCCTGAGACTCGGTAGGTTGTCGAAATCGACAGCGTGCCGAGGATCAAAATCACAGGTTTAAATTTCCGCCGTGCCGATGCAGGTGGCGGGTCGTTCGGGGGCCAGCCGGACTGATGAAGTCGCTGAACTAAAGCGGCAACTCGCTGTTGCAGATGCGGACATCACGCTGGTCAACAGGCGACTTGATGAGTCGCAAGGTAAGTGTTTCTGTGCGGTCACTTGGTAAGGGAGCCGAAGCCAGCTCCTTACAACATGCGTGTGAAATGCAGATAGTGCCGCTGCTGTGGAGAGCCTTCGGGCCGAACTTGCTCAAGCCAAGGAGCAGGCCAGAAGGAGTAATGCGGCAGCCTCGAGGGTGGCCGAGGAGTTAGCGGCCAAAAGGGTCTCACACTACCGGAGCAGGGAAGAGATGGCCGAAATGGCCGTGAAGTTAAAAGATGCTACCGACCGCAATGAGGCTCTTGGGAAGGAGCGCCTAGCGGGGCAAGAAGACCTGGAGAAGGCCACCGCCGAAGCCAAGGATGCCCGCTCTGCAATGCGGGCTATAAAGGAAGAGCTGCGCTAGGCCGGAGAAATTGTTGCTGGCAAGCCTTTTCTGCTGCGCCGAAGGTTTACGGATCCAAAGTATGCTCAGCTGGGCCAACTGTGGGGTCCAGAGGACCCTTATATGGACTTAGCAGCGAGTGCGGCGGATGCCGTTGTGCATTTTCGCAGCCAGAAGGATCACAAGACGGAAGAGCTGTTATGGTCTCAATTCCATAGTCCGGAGTGTTCACTTCCGCTGACCGACCGTTTGGCCGAGTGGGCTGAGCTAAATAGGTTGTCCGGGCTTGCTATGACGGATATAGTGACCCATGTCCGTCCGGATAGGCCCGAGCCGAAGAGTTACTTTGGCTTATTGCAGCGATTTCTTGGAGCGGTGCCGCATATTAAGGCGATGAAGCGGTTGGCCTGCATAGAGGGTGCGTGGATGGCACTCGCCCGTGTGAAGACACATTGGACAGAGATGGATGCCACCACTGTTGCGACCCCGGGTTCGGACGATAACCGGTTACCCGCCGAGCATTATTTTGGCGAAGTGCTGCGTGGTGCTCGTGTAATAGAGTCGTAGTGCTCAAAAAATGTTACGTTCGAATGAACGTTTTTATGATGTAAAACAATATTTATGATGTAAGCGCCTTTTATACTTGTGCATTCAAGTAATAGAATATCTCCTATGTGGCCGTTCATGTATACGTGTGTATAACCTGAAAGATGGTAGTCGTCGGCTTCAGCCCCCACGCACAAGGTGCGGGGGTGTTCGCAAAAAATAGCGCGTTTTCACACTTAATCCGACGTCTCGGTCCTGTAAAGGAGGTGGTAGCCTAGCAAACGAGGCAATCGGACTATAATGCTTTATCACTTTCACTTAGACATGGAGTTCGAGGGTGGGGCTACGACATAGCCCCTGGGGGCACCGCGCTCTCCGAATTTGGGGCGCGTATGTGCCTGACCGGGAAACGGCCCTTCGTCAAAGCGCAGGAATTCTAAACATTCCCATGGTCGATCGAGTGGTTGACCAGTCTCTCGCTGTATCATGACAGTCAGTTTTCGGCTTTCTCCACTGAGGTGCTCGCCCAGCCGAACTGGGGCACAATCGCAGTAGTTCTCCTGGTGCCGCGTTAGCCGATGATACGGAACGTAAGGCAGCAAAACACAGGAGCCGGGCAAACCCAACATTTGACCAAAGACATGATTCGGAGCTGATGCATATAAGGCCTAACTCGAGACGCCGAACACTCCCGAAGGTGTTCGGTCTTTACAGTAGCGGGCAAAACAATGCCCTAAGCCCCTTGTGTCCAGGTACGGGCAAGTTCTTCTGGCGCGGCCGATGCCAAAACGCCAGTCTCCAGTCTGGTTATAATGAGAAACCAGGGGATTATAGCAACAAGAGACAGTAAGAAAGGTTTACGTAGGGTCTTAGTGTGAAAAGAGTCCTTGCAACGGGTCCCTACTGCACGTCTGCGCCTTTGTCTCTGTTGTGCTGTATCCTGGACGGGTGTGCACGCTGTTCATCTGTAAAAAGAGAGGAACTTAGTTTGAAAAGAAATCGTGCGAGAAAGTGCATAAAAAATTGAAATATAGATTGATAAAGCTGTTCCTATGCTAGCTCATCATGGCTTATATGTACAAACCCTTGTGAAGGGGTGTGTGGCTAGGTAGCCCCTAGCTTATTTATTCCAGACTCGTCCAGCCGTGTCCGGGGTCTCAGGCGACCTTTTAATGAAATGATACCACGTGGACCGGGCATTTTAAGCGTAAGAGACGCGTAATGTGGTATTGCATTGAAGCGGACGAAAGCTTCCCGTCCCAGTGATGCTTGATAGCCACTTTTAAATGGGGCGACATGAAAGGTTAGCTATTCTCGTCGGAAGTTGTCAGGTGACCCGAACACAACTTCTAGTAATAATGAAATTGTGCACCTGGCGTAAGGGCCTGGCGCCACTCCTTTAGAGGAAGTGCGGCTATGCCGGATTGTAGTAGGGTCTATCCCAACTTGCGGATTGTGTCCGGATATAGCAGGTTTAAGTCACTGCCGCCGTCCATCAAAACCTGCGTGAATTGCAGTCCGTCTATTATGGGATCCAATATCAGGGCAGTCTATCCTGCGTTCCGGATACTTCTGGACTAATCCAGATGGTCGAAAGTGATTGGTTTTGACATCCAATCTCGGTGTTCCGCTGGGGTGGACCGTGCGACACTTGTCTTAGCGAGTGCCGTGTTGGTTTTCCGTACTATCACGTGAAGTGATTTTACTTTTTTGACTTCTTGTGCGAAAGTCTTTTGACTTCCGGTGCTCTGCTGGTGGGGTTCATCATCGTCCTCGCTTGGCGCATCGAGCCCCTTGTGTCTGGCGTTGAGTCTGCCGGACTGTTTAAAAACCCAACAATTTCAGTTGGTATGGTTTGCAGGCCTTCCGTAGGTACTGTGGATTTGACATATCCGATCTAAAATTTTGTTTAAATTTGATAGCTCGTCGCTGCTGTCCTTAAGAGGCAGTGTTTTATTGTTTGGCCGCGAGCTTGTGAATCCGGTGTTGACCACCGTGCCCTTTGGGCTTTTTGCTTTATTCCGGCGCTGATCTTTCCTACGCCGTGATTTTCCGTTTCCATCTCTGATCTCGGATGTACTTGGGTCGCTGGTGCTGCATCTTGCTAGCCAGCTGTCTTCTCCTGCGCAAAAGCGCGTCATGAGGCTTGTTAGCGCGGCCATTGTTCTTGGCTTCTCTTGGCCGAGGTGTCTGGCGATCCATTCATCTCGGACGTTGTGTTTAAAAGCTGCTAAGGCTTCTGCGTCCGGACAGTCGACTACTTGGTTCTTTTTGGTAAGGAACCTGTTCCAGAATTTGCGCGCTGACTCTCCGGGCTGTTGGGTTATATGACTCAGATCGTCTCCATCCGGAGGGCGGACATAAGTCCCTTGAAAATTTGCTCGAAACGTGTCCTCAAGCTCTTCCCAACTTCCAACAGTGTTTTCTGGGAGGCTTTTGAGCCAATGCCGAGCTGGTCCTTTGAGCTTGAGGGGTAGGTATTTTATGGCGTGGAGATCATCTCCTCTAGCCATGTGTATGTGTAGTATGTAATCTTCTATCCAGACTCCTGGGTCTGTTGTGCCATCGTATGCCTCTATGTTTATGGGTTTGAACCCTGCTGGAAATTCATGATCCAGCACCTCATAGGTAAAACATAGCGGGTGTGCGGCGCCCCTGTATTTGGGTGTGCTGCTGTAACGCCCCCAATGCGGCTATATCTCCCACGTGTCGGAGCACGACTTAGAGGCATAACCGCATTGAAAGCAATGTCGCAAGTGAGGTAATCTTCACACAACCCATGTAATATAATAAGGAAAAAGATACATAGTTGGCTTACAATCGCCACTTCACACAATTACATGAATAAAGCATTACATCAGCCAAATACAATCAGGGCCCGACTACGGAACCAAAATAAAAGAAGAACCCCAAATGCGACAAAGGTCCCCGATCGACCCCAACTGGGCTCCACTACTGATCAACTAGAACGGAAACAACACAAAGGACAAGATCTTCATCGAGCTCCTCCTGAGCTTGGTTGCGTCATCTGCGCGGATATATAGGCACCTGCAAACTGGTTTTGGAAGTATCTGTGAGCCACAGGGACTCAGCAATCTCGCACCCGCGAGATCAAGACTATTTAAGCTTATGGGTAAGGTAAAGGTATGAGGTGGAGCTGCAGCAAGCGACTAGCATATATGCTGGCTAACATACGCAAATGAGAGCGAGAAGAGAAGGCAAAGCACGGTCGATAAAAGTATGATCAAGAAGTGATCCTATAGCAACCTACGTCAAGCATAACTCCAACACCGTGTTCACTTCCTGGACTCCGCCGGAAAGAGACCATCACGGTTACACACACGGTTGATGTATTTTAATTAAGGTCAACTTCGGGTTTTCTACAACCGGACGTTAACAAATTCCCATCTGCCCATAACCGCGGGCACGGCTTTCGAAAGTTCAAATCCCTGCAGGGGTGTCCCAACTTAGCCCATCACAAGCTCTCACGGTCAATGAAGGAATAGACCTCCACCCGAGACATTCCGATCAGACTCGGTATCCCGGTACAACAAGACATTTCGACAGGGTAAAACTAAACCAGCAACACCGCCCGAATGTGCCGACAAATCCCGATAGGAGCTGCACATATCTCTTTCTCAGGGCACACTCAGATTGTCTTAGGTGCGGGTAGGCCAACCCAGAGTTGCCCCTGGTGGCCACCGGCAGCTGACAGGTTGGACCAACACTCAGAGGAGCACTGGCCCGGGGGGGTAAAATAATGATGACCCTTGAGTCCGCGAAACCCAAGGGAAAAAGAGGCTAGGTGGCGAATGGTAAAACCAATGTTGGGCATTGCTGGAAGAGCTTTACTTAAGGCGAACTGTCAAGGGGTTCCCATAATAGCCCAACCGCGTAAGGGACGCAAAATCCGGGAACATAACACCGATATGACGGAAACTAGGGCGGCAAGAGTGGAACAAAACACCAGGCATAAGGCCGAGCCTTCCACCCTTTACCAATTATATAGATGCATTAATTAAGTAAGATATATTGTGATATCCCAACAAGCAAATAAATGTTCCAACAAGGAACGGCATCTCCATGTTCCAACCAGGAACAAACTTCAATCTTCACCTGCAACTACCAACGCTATAAGAGGGGCTGAGCAAAGCGGTAACATAGCCAAACAACGGTTTGCTAGGACATTGGTGGGTTAGAGGCTGAACATGGCAATTTGGGTGGCTGACAAGCAAGTGGTAGGCATCGTAGCAATGGCATAGCAAAAGAGCGAGCAAACTAGCATAGCAAAGATAGTAGTGATTTCGAGGGTATGATCATCTTGCCTGAGATCCCGCAAGGAAGAAGAACGAATCCATGAAGAAGATAAACGGACGTAGTCGAACGGATCCTCACAAACGCGACGTTATCGGAACCAACCCGAAGAAGCAATCACCGGAAAAGAAGCACACAACATAGTAAATAACCAACACATCAACATGGCATGATGCACAAACGAGTATGATGCATGTCCGGTTTAATGAAGCATGGCATGGCAAAGTGCACAAGCAGTTCTACAAATTAAGTGGAGATCAATATGCAATGAGTTGCATATTAACGAAACACCACAACAAGTTATTTAGTTTGATCTCGTTTATGTACCCAACAATATTAAATGTTGTTAAGCATGGCAAGAGGGGAAGCATAATATAAACTATACCGTCTAAACAATTTAAATGGGGCCGGATATAAAAACAACAAATCCGGTAAATCCCCATATGCATTTAGCAATTTAATGCAACAACAAGTTTAAACATTTTAAATGTTGTTATCATGATGCGGATGACATATACAAGTTTTATGCAATTTTATGAAAATGTTGATATGAGCATGTTATGAAGCATTTGGTCACCATGGCGGAACAAAAAGGGTGCCACGGCGGCGAAACAAAATGGTGCCACGGCAACACTCCGGTCCCGATAGCTCATGGAGATACCGGTGCAAAAGGAAAAGTGACGAGAGCGTGACATGCAAGATGGTGGGGTGATCCCGGCTTCCGGGTTCCCACGGGACGGTGGCACGGCAAAAGAGGGGCATCGCAAGGACGATTCGATCACGGTGCAAAACTCGAGCATCTCATACAACCCACATTCGTTCTCGGAAGGTCGTCTCGGGGTTATACCTTCGAAGCGTGCGTTTTCGGAGCGGTTCGAGTCGTCGAGGGAAGTAGTTGTTCACGGTGATGGTAGAGGTACTCGCGATCTTGGCAACGGTAGTCGTACATGTCCGGAGAGGAACTTGTCGCATCCACGGTATTCGGGCGTAGTGGAAGTAGTTGTTCAATTGTTGTCGTGGGAAGTAGTCGTACACGGCGGCGGTAGTGGTACATCTCGTTTCGTAGTCGTTCGAACCATCGGTAGCGGTACTTGACGCGTCGTTGTGGTACTTGGCAAAAATCATAGAGACGATGCTTGGCGGTCCTGGGATGGTCTTGGCGTCCATGTAGTCGATCTTGCAGATCTTGACGGTCCAACACAAAACATCACAAGGGGCCTCGTGAGCGACGACGATGCTAAGCAGGAACTTGGGCGAACTACATTGGCCGAAACGGAAGGTGGGGGTCGGCTTGTAGCAGAGGAACGGCAGGAGCAGGGGAGCTCCAGCAGGGACCGAGGCGCGGCAGGGGAGGACCCTGGCGAGGCACAGCCAGATCCGGCGGCGGCGGCTCCGGTGGCTGGCTGGTGGCGCGGAGGCGACGAGGAGGAGGCCGCAGGTAAGGGAGGAGGCGGCTCTGGTCGGTGGGTCGAGGGACTTGGCCGGCGGCGCGGCTCGATGCAGAAGGGGCCCGAGCGAAGCTGCTCCATGGCGAGGCGACGGCGTAGGAGGAGGTCGGGCATGGCTTGGCGCGCAGAGCTTGGCGGCGACCATGGCGCCATGGGGATCGGGCTGTGAGGCCATGGCGAAGGAGAGGCGAGCTCCTGGCGCTGGCTGCGGGGTGCTATGCGGGTGTGTGTGTGTGCGCGGCGGCGGTAGGAAACAGAGGAGGAGAGGGATCGAGGGAGGAGCGAGACGAGGGAGAGATCGATGTGCGGGGCTTCTCCCTGGCGGCGGTGGACGAACGAGGGAGTGAGGGGAGATGCGACGGGATCGGGCTAGGTTAGAGGGTTAGGTGGGCCGGGGGAGTGGGCCTTGGAGCCGGCTAGGTTAGATGCAGCTGGGCCCAAATGGCCTGCTGGGCTCCCTTCTCTCCCTCTCTTGATTCTACTCTTAACAAAAACAGAGACAAAAAATAGGAGAAAGGAAAAGAGAGAAGAGAAGGTTAGAGGAAGAATTTGGGCACGGAGATAATTTTCACGGACTCAGAAAAATGTGCACGGTCCGGGAAAATAGAAAAAGGTCAAGTTGAAAGATTAAATTCAAATTCCTTTGAATTTAATTCAAAAGGTTTGAACTAGGATAGGTTTTTCGAAGTGCCCAAAAATGTTGAGAAATTAGGTGAAGCTCCGGAAAATGATGAAAGGACAAGTGGCAAAGTTAGAGGCCAAGAGTTGAAATAATAAAAGGCCTTGGGATTTTTGCAAGTGTGTTAAGGTAATTCCACATAATTGGAATAATTACTATAGCTCTCTAAATATCGAGAGGATAAGTTGTAAAGAGAATCACCATGTGAAATCCCTCGATTTAAATGGACCGAAGATCCATGCAATTTATTTAGTTGAGTTTTAAAATGGGTTGCAAGATGACATGATGCAATGCACAAGATGCAAGGAAGAAATGCAACGAACCAAAACAAATCACATGACGAAATCCGGAAACCCTGGAAGTCTTCTGGAGCGTCGGTCTCGGGGCGTTACAACACTCCACCACTACGAGAGGATCTCGTCCCGAGATCTAGAATGGCACCGGAGGGAAAAGGGAGAGGAGAGGTAAAAAAAAGTTGCTCCTTTGACGAACGAGTGAAACCAAAGAACCTTGCGAGGTTGAACTAATTCGAGAAAAGAATAGAACGAAGGAGAACAAAGTCGAAAACACTCCGTTAGAAACTAGGGAGAAAGAGCATTGCGAAACCTTGAGGTTGAAGGGAAGATATATATTGAAAACGCGCCGGTTAAGGAAGGGGATCAAGGAAGACCAAATTCGAACAGCACTCCGGTTGAAAAGTGATACAAGACTAGATAAGATGAAAAAAACTTGAGCAGAGGACACGACACTCTGGTTAAATGGATAAGCACGAAAAGAACATGATCTTTGACAAACGAGATGATGGGTTGAAAAGAGCAACATCACAATGACTCCGGAACGAAGGGAAACAAGATGTTGAGAGATCACAGATACAACAAATGCTAGAATGGAGTTGTTGAAAACCAACAACGAAAAGAATAATCTTGATATGGGCTTATGGAAACATCTCAACATTATGAGGTGACAACCGGCCACTAACGGAACAATTACTTGCTTGAGATTAACGAAGAGATGAAAACTTGTTCCATCAAGATGGAAAAGAGATAACTTGGGTCATTAATAAGCACCAAATAGCAACATTCCTTAGGGAAGGCTTTAGGTGAAATCTATACCAAGATAACTCCAATGAAGAGATTGACGGTTGAAAAGATCTCTTGAACAAAGAGAAGAAGATGGATTTAAATATGTCACTCTTGAAAACTTGTGAATCACGAAGCAACGAAGGGGAATTATCAAGAAGGACATAATACCACCTCCAAAGATTCGGAAGAAAGAATTGCACTCCGGGTAGCAAGATGAAGAATGCTTGAGCTCCTTAGAAAAGAATCTCAATGAACACTTGGAGAAGTGATATAAATCCTTGATGAACCATCATGTAGAACCTCCATGAAGAACTCCGGTAATAAAAGGATGATAAAAAGAAAGAGAAGTTGAAAACACAAGGTGAAGCCTTGCGATGATTTAGATGGAGCTTCGCGACGAGATAATGCGGAAAACTTAGAACTCCGGAAGAAAGATGAACAACAAGCAGCCAAGAATTTATTCCTCCTGGACAAACTCTGAAGGAAAGGATTAATCACTTGGATGAAACCGGAATAAGAATTATGTTATGCGTATCCTTCACCAATTTAAATTGATGAGAAGCAACGGATTTGGCATACCACTTATTCTTGTAGAAAGGATTAAGAGAGATATGGCGTAAACTTGAGAAGGTCTTCAACGAACCACCGGTAGGATTTGGAAAGAACGAATGAATTGATATGATAACAAAGAAAGAGAACTCTTGAACGAACCACCGTAAGAATTAAAATGATGGAAGTAGGGGTGAATCACCGGTAAGAATTAGCAAATGAACGAAAGTGCTTGAGACAAACTAGATACATGAGAACGAAGGAATCACGAACTGAATAGAGAATATTTGAATGATGCACCGATAAGATTTGGAGAAAGATAAGTGAAAACTGGAATGGATAAATCTTATTTGATGAACTCCGGATAATCAAACTGAGAAGACTCTTGAATTGCTCCGGATAGATGAAAAGAATTATCACAATCAAAACAATTACGAGAGGATGGCAACAAGCTGGAATCACGAATCTTGAAGAGAATGGAGCAAGATTAAAGATAAACTCTTCTTCGGTCTTCAAATGATGAGAATGACAACGAGAAACACCACCAAGAATTATTTAGACACTCCAAAAGAATCAAAACGAAGAGGTTGAGCCAACGATGAAAATAATTGTGAAAGATCTAGGAGATGGCATTTGACTGATGATAACTCATTCTTACGTCAAACTTCGAAAAGAATTTTAAGGACATCTCCGGGAGAATTAGAAGAGTCAGGTAAGATCCTGGGAAAAGACCTGTGGGTTAGGGCCCACTCAAAAGAACACCGTTGAAAAGATTTAAAAGAGATGTTGCACCGGTTGAATTAAATGACTTGAATGAGATACCAATCTCGAAAGAGCTTGAACGAATGCAGAGTGGAAACACGAATCTTCGAGATATCTTGAGCACTCCGAAACAATAGAATAGCGAGAAATGAATAAATATGAGGAGCACCGTCAAGAGAAGGTATTTGAAACGAGAAAAAGGGGATATAATCGACAAATCTTGACTTGAATCCACCGGAGAAGAGAAAGGAATGAGGAATGACGAACTTGAAGCTCCATTAGAATCTTCATGAGAATCACCGGATAAGAACATTGACGGAAAAGAATGGAGAAACTTCCCATCAATAAAATGGATACTCGATTAAGAAATCTGAGTCCTTGAAGAAAAAGGGGTGGGAGGGCGGGAAAACAAAAACAACTTGGGACGGATGAAACAAACACCGTTGAGAGAACTGAGAGGTGATCTTGCGGATGTTGAAAATGAACGGATCCACTTGAAGAGAAGCACACCGGTTAAAAGGATTGACATGACAAACTCGATGATCGAGAAGGATTAGTATTCACATAGAAGTATGAGAACACCATTTGGGGAAGGTATGGAATCAACATTTGACTTCGAAGCAACTCGAATACCACAAATAAAACAAAACAAAAGATTGGCTTGCAAAATAAGCCGGAACAAACATATGATAGAGATTTCGTCCGAAGTTTTCGTGGTGGGGCCTACACGGGCTCGATCGTACAGCATCATCATGTACAAGGTAGTGCACATGACATACGAAGTGTCCCCGAGTCGGCATAGCCGAGGACTCTTTAAGACACAACGAGACCACTGTAAAATCGACCGTGAATAGGCGGACCACTAGACGTCGAACCCCAATTTCATATCATACATCCGTCGGAAAGATATCCTAAGAGCTACTTGAATTCCCACCTATGAAACTCCCGAAATTTTCAGGTTATGCAATCAGGTGTTGGGGATACAGGGGAAGCATAATATCTCACCCAAACTAGCAAATCCTACATCCAGCTGTATCCATCCTTCAACACATAACCAAGAAACCTTCGGAAATCATCTACATCAACCTTCGAAAATCATCCGTTATACAAGTTATGGCAATACTCCCGAACTCCCGCCCCAGTACTGGGTGGCGTCGAGGTTATCTCACCAACGAACTGCATAAAAGAGATTTTCGATGTCGGCGTACTAAACTCAGGTATTCCAGAATTGCAACGATAAAATTATGATGACAACACCTCAGAGCTCAACTCCCCGGGACACTTCCACAAAACCCCTGACAGGAGGCACCAAGACAATGTTCTCATCATAAAACCATCGGAATGATTCCAAGATACCCGCGTGATCCTAAAAAATTTTTTTAGTGAAATTTAAGAAGAGAAGAGTCAAAACTCTACGTCATGATGCCTCACCAGAGCGATGAAGAGACTGGGGAGTAAAAAGAATTCCTAACTCTCCGATATATAATTCCTAAATGACTCAAAACATTTTTCTAGACACAACTCGGCCGCTAAAAACGATCAAGCAATGGGGCTCCTAAGGTCGGGGAAGGCTCTGATTACCAACTTGTAACGCCCCCAATGCGGCTATATCTCCCACGTGTCGGAGCACGACTTAGAGGCATAACCACATTGAAAGCAATGTCGCAAGTGAGGTAATCTTCACACAACCCATGTAATATAATAAGGAAAAAGATACATAGTTGGCTTACAATCGCCACTTCACACAATTACATGAATAAAGCATTACATCAGCCAAATACAATCAGGGCCCGACTACGGAACCAAAATAAAAGAAGAACCCCAAATGCGACAAAGGTCCCCGATCGACCCCAACTGGGCTCCACTACTGATCAACTAGAACGGAAACAACACAAAGGACAAGATCTTCATCGAGCTCCTCCTGAGCTTGGTTGCGTCATCTGCGCGGATATATAGGCACCTGCAAACTGGTTTTGGAAGTATCTGTGAGCCACAGGGACTCAGCAATCTCGCACCCGCGAGATCAAGACTATTTAAGCTTATGGGTAAGGTAAAGGTATGAGGTGGAGCTGCAGCAAGCGACTAGCATATATGGTGGCTAACATACGCAAATGAGAGCTAGAAGAGAAGGCAAAGCACGGTCGATAAAAGTATGATCAAGAAGTGATCCTATAGCAACCTACGTCAAGCATAACTCCAACACCGTGTTCACTTCCCGGACTCCGCCGGAAAGAGACCATCACGGTTACACACACGGTTGATGTATTTTAATTAAGGTCAACTTCGGGTTTTCTACAACCGGACGTTAACAAATTCCCATCTGCCCATAACCGCGGGCACGGCTTTCGAAAGTTCAAATCCCTGCAGGGGTGTCCCAACTTAGCCCATCACAAGCTCTCACGGTCAACGAAGGAATAGACCTCCACCCGAGACATTCCGATCAGACTCGGTATCCTGGTACAACAAGACATTTCGACAGGGTAAAACTAAACCAGCAACACCGCCCGAATGTGCCGACAAATCCCGATAGGAGCTGCACATATCTCTTTCTCAGGGCACACTCAGATTGTCTTAGGTGCGGGTAGGCCAACCCAGAGTTGCCCCTGGTGGCCACCGGCAGCTGACAGGTTGGACCAACACTCAGAGGAGCACTGGCCCGGGGGGGTAAAATAATGATGACCCTTGAGTCCGCGAAACCCAAGGGAAAAAGAGGCTAGGTGGCGAATGGTAAAACCAATGTTGGGCATTGCTGGAAGAGCTTTACTTAAGGCGAACTGTCAAGGGGTTCCCATAATAGCCCAACCGCGTAAGGGACGCAAAATCCGGGAACATAACACCGATATGACGGAAACTAGGGCGGCAAGAGTGGAACAAAACACCAGGCATAAGGCCGAGCCTTCCACCCTTTACCAAGTATATAGATGCATTAATTAAGTAAGATATATTGTGATATCCCAACAAGCAAATAAATGTTCCAACAAGGAACGGCATCTCCATGTTCCAACCAGGAACAAACTTCAATCTTCACCTGCAACTACCAACGCTATAAGAGGGGCTGAGCAAAGCGGTAACATAGCCAAACAACGGTTTGCTAGGACATTGGTGGGTTAGAGGCTGAACATGGCAATTTGGGTGGCTGACAAGCAAGTGGTAGGCATCGTAGCAATGGCATAGCAAAAGAGCGAGCAAACTAGCATAGCAAAGATAGTAGTGATTTCGAGGGTATGATCATCTTGCCTGAGATCCCGCAAGGAAGAAGAACGAATCCATGAAGAAGATAAACGGACGTAGTCGAACGGATCCTCACAAACGCGACGTTATCGGAACCAACCCGAAGAAGCAATCACCGGAAAAGAAGCACACAACATAGTAAATAACCAACACATCAACATGGCATGATGCACAAACGAGTATGATGCATGTCCGGTTTAATGAAGCATGGCATGGCAAAGTGCACAAGCAGTTCTACAAATTAAGTGGAGATCAATATGCAACGAGTTGCATATTGACGAAACACCACAACAAGTTATTTAGTTTGATCTCGTTTATGTACCCAACAATATTAAATGTTGTTAAGCATGGCAAGAGGGGAAGCATAATATAAACTATACCGTCTAAACAATTTAAATGGGGCCGGATATAAAAACAACAAATCCGGTAAATCCCCATATGCATTTAGCAATTTAATGCAACAACAAGTTTAAACATTTTAAATGTTGTTATCATGATGCGGATGACATATACAAGTTTTATGCAATTTTATGAAAATATTGATATGAGCATGTTATGAAGCATTTGGTCACCATGGCGGAACAAAAAGGGTGCCACGGCGGCGAAACAAAATGGTGCCACGGCAACACTCCGGTCCCGATAGCTCATGGAGATACCGGTGCAAAAGGAAAAGTGACGAGAGCGTGACATGCAAGATGGTGGGGTGATCCCGGCTTCCGGGTTCCCACGGGACGGTGGCACGGCAAAAGAGGGGCATCGCAAGGACGATTCGATCACGGTGCAAAACTCGAGCATCTCATACAACCCACATTCGTTCTCGGAAGGTCGTCTCGGGGTTATACCTTCGAAGCGTGCGTTTTCGGAGCGGTTCGAGTCGTCGAGGGAAGTAGTTGTTCACGGCGACGGTAGAGGTACTCGCGATCTTGGCAACGGTAGTCGTACATGTCCGGAGAGGAACTTGTCGCATCCACGGTATTCGGGCGTAGTGGAAGTAGTTGTTCAATTGTTGTCGTGGGAAGTAGTCGTACACGGCGGCGGTAGTGGTACATCTCGTTTCGTAGTCGTTCGAACCATCGGTAGCGGTACTTGACGCGTCGTTGTGGTACTTGGCAAAAATCATAGAGACGATGCTTGGCGGTCCTGGGATGGTCTTGGCGTCCATGTAGTCGATCTTGCAGATCTTGACGGTCCAACACAAAACATCACAAGGGGCCTCGTGAGCGACGACGATGCTGAGCAGGAACTTGGGCGAACTACATTGGCCGAAACGGAAGGTGGGGGTCGGCTTGTAGCAGAGGAACGGCAGGAGCAGGGGAGCTCCAGCAGGGACCGAGGCGCGGCAGGGGAGGACCCTGGCGAGGCACAGCCAGATCCGGCGGCGGCGGCTCCGGTGGCTGGCTGGTGGCGCGGAGGCGACGAGGAGGAGGCCGCAGGTGAGGGAGGAGGCGGCTCTGGTCGGTGGGTCGAGGGACTTGGCCGGCGGCGCGGCTCGATGCAGAAGGGGCCCGAGCGAAGCTGCTCCATGGCGAGGCGACGGCGTAGGAGGAGGTCGGGCAGGGCTTGGCGCGCAGAGCTTGGCGGCGACCATGGCGCCATGGGGATCGGGCTGTGAGGCCATGGCGAAGGAGAGGCGAGCTCCTGGCGCTGGCTGCGGGGTGCTATGCGGGTGTGTGTGTGTGCGCGGCGGCGGTAGGAAACAGAGGAGGAGAGGGATCGAGGGAGGAGCGAGACGAGGGAGAGATCGATGTGCGGGGCTTCTCCCTGGCGGCGGTGGACGAACGAGGGAGTGAGGGGAGATGCGAGGGGATCGGGCTAGGTTAGAGGGTTAGGTGGGCCGGGGGAGTGGGCCTTGGAGCCGGCTAGGTTAGATGCAGCTGGGCCCAAATGGCCTGCTGGGCTCCCTTCTCTCCCTCTCTTGATTCTACTCTTAACAAAAACAGAGACAAAAAATAGGAGAAAGGAAAAGAGAGAAGAGAAGGTTAGAGGAAGAATTTGGGCACGGAGATAATTTTCACGGACTCAGAAAAATGTGCACGGTCCGGGAAAATAGAAAAAGGTCAAGTTGAAAGATTAAATTCAAATTCCTTTGAATTTAATTCAAAAGGTTTGAACTAGGATAGGTTTTTCGAAGTGCCCAAAAATGTTGAGAAATTAGGTGAAGCTCCGGAAAATGATGAAAGGACAAGTGGCAAAGTTAGAGGCCAAGAGTTGAAATAATAAAAGGCATTGGGATTTTTGCAAGTGTGTTAAGGTAATTCCACATAATTGGAATAATTACTATAGCTCTCTAAATATCGAGAGGATAAGTTGTAAAGAGAATCACCATGTGAAATCCCTCGATTTAAATGGACCGAAGATCCATGCAATTTATTTAGTTGAGTTTTAAAATGGGTTGCAAGATGACATGATGCAATGCACAAGATGCAAGGAAGAAATGCAACGAACCAAAACAAATCACACGACGAAATCCGGAAACCCTGGAAGTCTTCTGGAGCGTCGGTCTCGGGGCGTTACAGCTGCTGTCTTCGAACACTTGTCGTGTTGTGTTACTTCCTGGGGCCCTCCTTTATGGCCCGTAGATGGACCTGGTTGGGCCGTCCTTTTTCCCAGGATCATAAGTCGGCTTATGTGCGGTGCCGCTTGTCGCTTTTGGCCTGTCATCTGGCCGTCTATCCGGCTAGGCGGCCTCTTTATTTTTTGACTGTGAGGGCTCTATGGCTGCCTCGTCAAATTCTGGAAGCAGCTTGCGCTTCGGGTAAATCTTTGTTTGATGGCCATTGCCATATTTGTCTGCAGTCTTGAGTATTTTGCTCCACTTCATTCTGAGTATGTCTTCCGCTGTTTTGAGCTTCCGTTTTTCCTTCTTCAAACTTCTTGCAGTGGCGACGAGTCTTTTGTGAAGGTTCTTATGCTCCGGTGGTGTGTCCGGACTGTTGATTGCTCCGTGAAGGGGTTGATTATCCGGTTCGTCCTGTTCGGATGGTTGCTTGGTTGTATGTTCGTCGTCCGCTGGTTTGCCCTGCTCTGAAGCTGGGTCGTTAGGAATGCTGCTTTGATCGAGGCGGGACTTAGGGCGGCGTCTACGTCGCCGTTTTGGTTGTTTATCGGCGGGATTATCCTCTGCCACGTCCCGTTATTCCTCGGTATCGCTTCCCTTTGGGGTGTCCACCATATGTATGTCATGTGACGAGGTGGCCTTCCAGTGCCCTGTAGGCGCTGGTTCTTGATCGTCTCCGGCATCGTCGTCCATACCGTTGATGTCTTCGGAGTCGTAGTTTAGCACGTCGGTTAGATCGTCGACGGTGGATACGAAGTGGGTGGTGGGTGGGCTCTGAATTTCTTCATTGTCCGCGTCCCGACCATCCTGGCCGTAGTTCGGCCAGGGCTCTCTGGATAGTGAGAGATGCTTCAGCGAATTTAAGATATCCCCGAAGGTGAGTGCTGAAAGGTGTCCGCAGCGGTGAATTCCATGATCGGCGCCCAATCGGATTTGACTGGCAGGGGCGCAGGAGGTTCGGAGTCTGGCAGAGAGTCCGACACCTCGGAGTCATGAGCTTTATGCGGGACAAGATAAGTGTTCGGCTCCATCGCCGTAGAAGTTGCAGCTCCTGAGGCAGTGTCCAGCCATCCGTTCTCGATCTGAGCAATCGGCTTCGGACTATGGGTCGGAGCGGATTCGTGTGCGGCCTCCAAGGTGCTGTCCGGCGGCACCCATCATGACAGCGCGGCACGCTCGGCTGTGGCTCAGATCCATCAAAGATCAAGTCCCCGCGGATATCGGCCGTGAAGTTTGGGCTTCCAAACCTGACCTGACGGCCAGGGGCGTAGCTTTCGATCTGCTCCAGATGGCCAAGTGAGTTGGCCCATAGTATGAAGCCGCCGAATACGAAGATCTGTCCGGGGAGAAAAGTCTCACCCAGGACTGCGTCGTTGTCGATTGAAGAGGCCATCAAGCCTATCGGTGACAACACAGAGGAACTCTCAATGAAAGCACCAATGTCGGTGTCAAAACTGGCGGATCTCGGGTAGGGGGTCCCGAACTGTGCGTCTAGGCGGATGGTAACAGGAGACAAGGAATACGATGTTTTACCCAAGTTCGGGCCCTCTTGATGGAGGTAAAACCCTACGTCCTGCTTGATTGATATTGATATTGTGGATGTTTACAACAGTGGATCTACCACGAGATCAAGGAGGCTAAACCCTAGAAGCTAGCCTATGGTATGATTGTAATGGTTGTTGTTGTCGTGTCCTATGGACTAGAGCCATCCGGTTTATATAGACACCGGAGAGGGCTAGGGTTACATAGAGTCGGTTACAATGGTAGGAGATCTACGTATCTGTATCGCCAAGATTGCCCTCCATGCCAAGGAAAGTCCCATCCGGACACGGGATGAAGTCTTCAATCTTGTATCTTCATAGTCTTGGAGTCTGGTCGATGATAGTTCGGCTGATGATGGTAGTCCGGCTATCCGGACACCCCCTAATCTGGGACTCCCTCACAATGACTTTGGAGAAACATCACTATCTCATCTGGAAGATCAACTCCCACTCAATTCAAGTGATTGTTGCACTCAGACAATCTGAGCACAAGCTCATCGATTGAGCTTTCTCCCTTAGTTTGCAGGCTAAGAAAATCGTCGGAGGTCTCATACCTCTTGACGTGGGCACGAGCCTGAAATCCCAATTTCAGCCCTCGAAAAATCTCATATGTTCCGCGACGTTTCGAAAACGTCATTGGTGCCTCTACTCTAAACCATTTAACTGAACTATCACGTAGTTATCAAAACGTGTATGTCTGATGGTCGCAACATCCACAGACGATGTTTGGGGTTCTGCACACTGAGCGGTGCATTAAGGACATAAGCTTTCTACTAATCGCATAATCGCTACTATCAACTTTCAACTATATTTTCTCTAGGAACATATCTAAACAGCGGAAGTAAAGCACGAGCTTACGACATAATTTGTAAAGATCTTTTGACTATGTTCAGGATAATTAAGTTCATCTTATGAACTCCCACTCAGATAGACATCCCTCTAGTCATCTAAGTGATTACATGATCCGAGTCAACTAGGCCGTGTCCGATCATCACGTGAGACAGACTAGCCATCATCGGTGAACATCTTCATGTTGATCGTATCTACTATACGACTCATGCTCGACCTTTCGGTCTCTTGTGTTCCGAGGCCATGTCTGTACATGCTAGGCTCGTCAAGTTAACCTAAGTGTTTCGCGTGTGTAAATCTGGCTTACACCCGTTGTATGTGAACGTAAGAATCTATCACACCCGATCATCACGTGGTGCTTCAAAACGACGAACTTTCGCAACGGTGCACAGTTAGGGGGAACACTTTCTTGAAATTTTAATGAGGGATCATCTTATTTACTACCGCCGTCCTAAGCAAATAAGATGCATAAACATGATAAACATCACATGCAATCAAATAGTGACATGATATGGCCAATATCATTTTGCTCCTTTTGATCTCCATCTTCGGGGCTCCATGATCATCGTCGTCACCGGCATGACACCATGATCTCCATCATCATGATCTCCATCATCGTGTCTCCATGAAGTTGTCTCGCCAACTTATTACTTCTACTACTATGGCTACCGGTTAGCAATAAAGTAAAGTAATTACATGGCGTTGTTCAATGACACGCAGGTCATACAATAAATAAAGACAACTCCTATGGCTCCTGCCAGTTGTCATACTCATCGACATGCAAGTCGTGATTCCTATTACAAGAACATGATCAATCTCATACATCACATATCATTCATCGCATTCTTCATGGCCATATCACATCACATAGCATACGCTGCAAAAACAAGTTAGACGTCCTCTAATTGTTGTTTGCATGTTTTACGTGGCTGCTATGGGTTTCTAGCAAGAACGTTTCTTACCTACGCAAAACCACAACGTGATATTCCAATTGCTATTTACCCTTCATAAGGACCCTTTTCATCGAATCCGTTCCGACTAAAGTGGTAGAGACTGGCACCCGCTAGCCACCTTATGCACCAAGTGCATGTCAGTCGGTGGAACCTGTCTCACGTAAGTGTACGTGTAAGGCCGGTCCGGGCCGCTTCATCCCACATTACCGTCGAAATAAGATTGGACTAGTAACGGTAAGCATATTGAACAAAATCAACGCCCACAACAACTTGTGTGCTACTCGTGCATAGAAACTACGCATAGACCTAGCTCATGATGCCACTGTTGGGGAACATAGCAAGAATTCAAAATTTTCCTACGTGTCACCAAGACCTATCTATGGAGAGACTAGCAACGAGGGGAAGGAGAGTGCATCTACATACCCTTGTAGATCGCTAAGCGGAAGCGTTCAAGAGAACGGGGTTGAAGGAGTCGTACTCGTCGTGATCCAAATCACCGGAGAACCTAGTGCCGAACGGACGGCACCTCCGCGTTCAACACACGTACAGCCTGGTGACGTCTCCCATGCCTTGATCTAACAAGGAGAGAGGGAGAGGTTGAGGAAGACTCCATCCAGCAGCAGCACGACGGCATGGTGGTGGTGGAGGAGCATGGCAATCCTGCAGGGCTTCGCCAAGCACCGTGGGAGAGGGGGAGGACTTGGGAGAGGGGGAGGGCTGCGCCAGAACTTTGGTAAAGATCCCATGTGCCTCCCCACTATATATAGGGGTGGAGGGGGCTGGTTCCTTGCCCTCCAAGTCCATTGGGGCGTTGGCAAAGGTGGGAGGAAAGAAATCCCATCATTTCCTTCCCCACCGATTGTTATCCCCCCTTTTTAGGGATCTTGATCTTATCCCTTCGGGATATGATCTTATTCCTTCTAAGGGGGAATCTTGGTGCGCCTTGACCAGGGGTGTGGGGCCTTGGCCCCACTACCCACGTTCATGAGGGCCCCCCCATGCAGGTGGGCCCACTTCGGAACCTTCTAGAACCTTCCCAGTACAATACCGAAAATTCCCGAACATTTTCCGGTGGCCAAAATAGGACTTCCCATATATAAATCTTTACCTACGGACCATTACGGAACTCCTCGTGACGTCCGGGATCTCATCCGGGACTCCGAACAACATTCGGCAACCACATACAAACTTCCTTTATAACCCTAGCGTCATCGAACCTTAAGTGTGTAGACCCTACGGGTTCGGGAACCATGCAGACATGACCGAGACGTTCTACGGTCAATAACCAACAGCGGGATCTGGATACCCATGTTGGCTCCCACATGTTTCACGATGATCTCATCGGATGAACCACGATGTCAAGGACTCAATCGATCCCGTATACAATTCCCTTTGTCTAACGGTATTGTACTTGCCCGAGATTCGATCGTCGGTATACCGATACCTTGTTCAATCTCGTTACCGGCAAGTCTTTTTACTCATTCCGTAACACATCATCCCGCGATCAACTCTTTGATCACATTGTGCACATTATGATGATGTCCTACCGAGTGGGCCCAGAGATACCTCTCCGTCACACGGAGTGACAAATCCCAGTCTCGATTCATGCCAACCCAACAGACACTTTAGGAGATACCTGTAGTGCACCTTTATAGCCACCCAGTTACGTTGTGACATTTGGTACACCCAAAGCATTCCTACGGTATCCGGGAGTTGCACAATCTCATGGTCTAAGGAAAAGATACTTGACATTAGAAAAGCTTTAGCATACGAACTACACGATCTCTGTCCTAGGCTTAGGATTGGGTCTTGTCCATCACATCATTCTCCTAATGATGTGATCCCGTTATCAACGACATCCAATGTCCATGGTCAGGAAACCGTAACCATCTATTGATCAATGAGCTAGTCAACTAGAGGCTTACTAGGGATATGGTGTTGTCTATGTACCCACACATGTATCTGAGTTTCCTGTCAATACAATTATAGCATGGATAATAAACGATTATCATGAACAAGGAAATATAATAATAACTAATTTATTATTGCCTCTAGGGCATATTTCCAACAATATCAGTATATGTTTCGCATGTACATGATGAAATATATGACAATTCTCCAAGTCTATATATATGACCCTAAACTATGAAGAGCAAAAGTCATGTATATTGAGTTGTCATGGCTTTGTTTCACATGGGTTTTCACTAGTACAAAAACCAAGCGTATAATGCTACTTCTTGAGAAATATACAGCCGCATGCTACAAGTTTACACCCTATACTGATGCGTTTAGGGGTCTAGCCAGACTATAAATTATATGGAAGAAACATGTGTGAATTTCCAACAAAACAGGACTTTATGAAACCAAATCAATATGAGCTTTATTTCTATTTCTATCCTTAATATTTATCAACATGGGATGCAAGATCACCATGAGACCAAATCAAGATGGAGATATTTTCATTCTTGAATTGTATCAACATGGGATGCAAGATCGCAATGAGACCAAAACAAGATGAGCATAATTTTTGGTCTTGACTTGTATCAACATGGAGATGCAAGATCACCATGAGACCAAATCAAGATGGACATATTTTTATTCTTGAATTGTATCAACATGGGATGCAAGATCGCCATGTGACCAAAACAAGATGAGCATAATTTTTTGGTCTTGACTTGTGTCAACATGGAGATGCAAGATCACCATGAGACCAAATCAAAATGGACATATTTTTATTCTTGAATTGTATCAACATGGGATGCAAGATCGCCATGAGACCAAAACAAGATGAATCTTAGTTGCATCGTGTGCACTTAGTTTGCATTATTATAGGATTGAGGAGTGATATATGACCACTAGGCATGTCATGCATCATCTTGATTTGTATTAGCATGGGATAAAGATCGCCATGGGACCGAATCAAGCAAAAATTTCTTGGGTAGCACGGAACATATATGAGGTGTACGGTGAAAGAGAAGGATCATCAATGGGTATATTTTAACCTTGAATTGTATCAACATGGGATGCAAGATCACCATGAGACCAAAACAAGACGGAACATATTTTTATTCTTGAATTGTATCAACATGAGATGCATGATCCCATGAGACCAAAACAAGATGAACATCATTTAACCATGGTTTGTATCAACAAGGGATGCTAGATCCCATGAGACCAAACTAGATGTGCTATGTGAAGTGAGGTAGAACACCCATAGTACTTTGGGACATATGGTGCAAGAGGAATGCATCAAGAAAGGAGCAAGAAGGTAGCCATGTATTCTCACCTTGCCTTGGTTTTTTTGTACGTGTGATGCGGACAAGCAACGCCGGCGTGTAGTAGCTTATGGGCGGTTCAGATGACGAGCAGTGCGACCGACGACGTATGTGGACGGCAGCGAACGAACGGTGACGACTGCGGCGAGCGGATGGCCGGCGACAACGGCGGCGAGCGGATGGCCGGCGACGACGGCGACGGCAAGACGAACAGCCGGCGACGACGGCGGCGAGCAGATGACAGACGGCGACGGCGACGGTGAGACGAACGGCCGGCGATGAAGACGGTGTTGCAGCGTATGTACGTGTGTGAATGATGGATGGATGAATCGTTCAACCCCCAAGTCTATGGGTTCGGCTGGTATTTATAGGAGCAGGGAGCGCAGTGGAGGGCTCCGGCTGGGCGTGCTCACGCTCTTTTGATCGTGGGATTGTGGGAGCTTTCCCACGTCTTTTGATCGTGGAGAAAACTTGACCGAGTGGATCATTCTTATGATGTTTTTTAATGGGCTACAAGCGTTTAATTAGACGGGCTCTTAATAGATTGTCATAAGTTAATACATGCAGGCCGTAAGTGTTCGGGCTATGGGCTGGCTAATTAGTCAATTAGATCTTAATCTTGCCGCATAATTAATCCATGCATAACACATGCATGCACTTAGCTCATACATGCACTACGTAGATGCATGCAGGCCGAGCGTGTTCGGACCATGGGCTGTCTAATTATTCAATTAGATGTTAATCTTGCCGCCTAATATAATCGCATGCATGTACGTTTATAAAATAATTCTAGTGACATGGGAAGGCATTTTTCATTGCTAATTATACGATGACTTGATATTTTCTTCATACATCATCGCGCGTTATATTATTTTACGCGAACATTGTTGTGCCAATATATATTTTTAGCGGTGGCGGAATAATCCTCGTACGATATAATATTTTGGCAATGTTAGTGCTGTTTTTGAATTTGCACCAACGTTAGGATCTTATCGTTGCTGATGGCGTAAGTGTATAAAAGTCATATGCCCTCTAATTTATGCGATGATATTGCTCCTTCTCTTTTATTTTTGGGTCTGCTGTTTTATATTGAACAGCGCGACGGAAATTCATCATGGTATTTTTTATTCACGTATCCGGCAACTCATTATTTTTTCTTTTTATGTAAATGATTTTATTTTTATAATATCTAAGAATCATGTTTCACTTTGATTGAAATCGGTGTCAACAGATGCCCCTCGAGGTCTGAATTTGAATGTTTTATTTTTAATTCGGATTCAGAACTCGAAAATATATGTATTTTTTTAACGTGCCTCAAAGATTTGGCTTAACCTTGGCAGCGTACGCGTACTTTAAACTGGCCGGCTTGACGTTAGGCGAGGTGCGTACGGTGGCTATAAAAGTATGTTTGGATCTTTCAACTGGATAAGGCCTTAATCTTGGATGTTTGTTATGAGTTTGCCGGTTTGATAATTAGTTGAGACTCCCATTGCTAAGGAGTTGTTATTTGAAACAAAGTTATCTGCTACTGCCCAGTCGCGTGCTCGTAGGCATCTTTCTCGTCGCTCATCTAATAACCGACCGAGTGTATTTCTTCTCTTTTTATATCCTTTGGACGTCAGTTTGTCTGTAACTACGATGCTTTGCCGATCTTGATCGGACTCTGCTCTTCGGCAAACTTCGGGTACGTATCACCATTAAGGCAGTGATGAAATCTGCCTTTGCGTCTCCATCATCCAGCTGAACTCCTATTTGCTTTTCTTTTCTTAGGCACAGAAGCTAACAACTCCCACGAAGGTGCAGATTGATTCCTGCCTCGGATGTATGTGATTGCTGCTCTTAGGAGTAGATGGTTAATATATCTTAATCTGACTTCCCGTCTCTCCCTTTTCTTATTTAGGTGAGATAATCACAATCTAGTACAACAGGATCACACGTTTTCTTTCCGGCCAGGTAACACTCCAAGGCCTGTCTCCTTCCTGTTCTATTTTGTTTGAAGTAGGATATGTACAGTAGATATGCACGACAACACGCATCAGCATGGCATGTAATTTCATTCGAGTATGCTTATATGGTATCTTGATTGAACGTACGTGTGATCACGCAATATATTGGTCTCGCGGTTGGCGTGCCAGCAAGTTTGTATAAACTTGGTCTGTCATACAGCCTCGACACCATTAAGCATAGCATATATGTTGAAAATATGATTTCTTTCCGGTCGGCGTTCCGGCAAGTCCCTTTGTGGGCTTGGTCCGTCGTACGATCGTGAAGATGATTACAAGCGCGATGTATGTATTATGTCAAAAATACATTTTTTTTCACGGTTGGCGTTCTGGCAAGTTTCTATGTGGGCTTGGTCCGTTGTACACCCGTCGAGAACAACAAGCCTAGCATGTGTGTCGAAAATATGATTTCTCTCCGATTGGCGTTCCGGCAAGTCCCTATATGGGCTTGGTTCGTCGTATAACCGCGGAGATGATATTATGCCAGCAATATGTTTTCTTTCTCACGGTCGGCGTCCCGGCAAGTCCCTATGTGGGCTTGGTCCGTCGTACGACCGTGGAGACGATTATAAGCGTCACATATATATTATTTCAAAAATATGTTCTCTTTTGTTTTGCAACATATACATCATATGCTCGGGTCTGATGTCTTTTATTTACTTGAGTGTTCCCTTTTTTTTACAGGGAAAGTATTTAAATTGTTGGCTGAAGATAGTTGCTAATAAAGCTAGGTAACACACCATGATGTTCCCTTCTTTTTTTAACTAGGCGTTTCTTTTGCACATACACATGCCGTCGTATTCATTTTATGCCTTTTTTGCATATATATGGCGCATGATGAAGGGTCTGTTCCTTCCAATGAACTATCAATTTGTCAGTTAGCTGAGCGGCATCTATATGAGCCTAATACTAGTGAAGAGGTCAACCTAGTGATCAAACAGAAGGTGCTCGCACATGCGGATTTGATGCACCATCCTCGTGGTTGGAATGTGGTGTCTACTCTTAGTGACTATTCTTTTCATCCACTAGCACCTTATCCTAAACCTGATCATGAAGCCTACACCCTAGGGACCAGGATGGTAGCAAAAGGTCTAGGTTGGGATGGTCACACAGTCGAGTATGTTCCGCAACCCAAAGGCTATGTTGAGTAGGGCATCTCTATATTGAATAACTACTTGTTTTGTTTGAAAGGAGAAGCGGAGGACATCGATTACATATATGGGGCCATTTATTGCTCCCTCGGTGAATATGAAGTTTCAGATTTGCTACTAAGGTCATTACTAGAAAGATGGGATCCACAAACAAATACTTTTATTTTTTCATCCGGTGAACGCACTGTGACTCTGCTTGACATGCTTCTAATGTCAGGTCTTCCTTCAGTTGGAGATCCGTACGAAGAATATGTTCCCTCGATAGATGATCTAGAACCTTCAAAGCTTATGTTCCCAAATTTCTTATCTGGCCCTTTAGAAGAATTCTACTGGCTCAGCCGCGAAAACGGGAGTGTGACTTTTCAAGTTTGATGTGACCATTTTCATAACAAACGCGAACACACTTCATATTTCACCTCCCTTCGGGAACAACACATGAACATTGCGGCTTTTATAGCCCACTGGCTTTGCTCTTACGTGGTTGTTGGTGGGGGGCCTTATATTCGTCAAGGTGTCCTTCTTATGGCCTCTTGGATCGTTTCGGGTCGCAAGATCTCTTTGGCTCCCTCAGCACTTTTTTCATTGTATTATTCTCTTCGAAGGATTAGTATGCACCCCGTCGCTCCCTCTTATGAGAAAAGGATTTGGCCAGTGCATTATATCGCAGGGTGGATGGGTCTTTATCTAAGAAAACCATTTAAGGACAAAGTGAAAGGGAAACATCTTCCAGATGTTAAGCCATTGCCGATGCAACCAACCATGGTTAAAACTATATTTCGGGTTCCCATAACTTTCAGTCCTGCTAGGGCACGCATTTTCTTTGATGACCGAGCCAATATTTTTTGGAATCCTTATACTCCAAAGAACTTAGTCGGGGTGGATCAGTTGCAAAGGTCCTTCACCATTTCTTCACATTGGGGTATGCTTCCATGGAGGCGTGCTACTGATGTTGATGATCTTTGCATAGCGGAGCCATATCATCCTGATCGAGTTGCACGACAACTTACTTTGAGACAACAAGTGCCCTATGCTCCGTTGGTCAGCTTGTACACAAAGGAGGATACTGGTGTTGCATACGCGTATTGGTCGCATTTGTTACGCTCGGACCAAGGGGAGTTCCAGTACCTTCTTAATGATGCGCATGAGGCATTTTCTTCTGTGGCCTGGAACAACTGGTGGGTGGGATTTATGAAACCATTTAACAACATATTCAATACTCTTTGTCCGGGCATCTCGAATGGTTCGAATTATAATCCGCGGAAACGTAATTTTCTGAAACATGGAGAGGAGTACATAGTTCCTCGCAAGCTTTCAGAGAATGATTTTGTCGTTATCAAGGAAGTCTCCGCCCGGGGTAGGGAGGAAAATATTGCAGCCATCAAATTGAATGGAAAGAGAATTATGGACCACTGGCGTCCCATTTTGTATGGCTTTCTCTCAAATGATGAACCTTTAATCAACTCTAAAAAGGTAAGATATATACATCTATATATATTTGGTACTACCATGGTTCGTTCGCTCCTTTCTTTGTCTTAAATTTTTTCTATATCTCCTTTTAATAGAAGAAGCGAAAGGTTAAGGCTGCTGTTGCTACTCAACTCATGAAATCTAAAGAGGTGAGTTAATGGTCTGCGTACACTTGTTCATTTCTTTGTTGTACTAATCAGTGCTAATAATATCATCCTTTTATATATGTGGCTGCAGCAAAGTGGCGTACCAAATTCTGTTGTTGCAGTTGGTTCTTCCTCTGCTTATCCATTGCTAGTGGGTAGTGATGATTTTCCGACAACTGCCCCGGCCACCGGCGGATAGAAGCGTAGAAATTTATCGCCCACTCATGCTGACGAGGAAGAGAGGCTCCTCCTCAAGCGCAAACTTGATTTGTCCCAAGAATATGATTTTTCTGAACCAATAACCTTGGACGGTCTGTCATTAGATGCCGAACTCAGTAGCTTTGTTAATGATGAAGATTTTGGCCATGTTCTCACGGGAGAAAAGGACCATGGCCTTGGTGACCTCTTCAATTTACCCGTCGAGGATTATACCATTGGCAAGCGTGGCACAAGTCATCCACCTTCCAGCCTGGGTGTGACTGAAGTTGTGCCCCATTCCCCTAGTGCTCTTGATTTTTTGTCAACTTTATCTGGTAGTTTATTTACCTATCTGGTAGTTCATTATCATCAAATTCTCACGACTCTTCCTTTTTTTTAGATTGTGACCAGGAAATTCGCCACTGACAAGACCCTGAGGTGATGGCTGTATCAGGCAAAGGCGCACAGATGGACTATAGTTTCGTCAAGGACACGTTTATGGATGCTACGGATTTCATAGTGAAACGAGCCCTCGAAGGACTGGACGACTCTACCCTTGGTGATCCCGAGAGACGCTCATGCTTGAGAGTGTTTCTCAAATGCTGCCCACGCAAGTGCCTAAGGTAGCGAAGGTGTAGGCCATTTTGGTCGGGCTTATTGACCTTTCCAAGAAGTTGGAGGGTGGCCAGACCGAATTCACTAGGGAATCCGAGCGAGATGAACATGTTGTTGCCGAAGTAGAACTTAAGATTAAGTCTGGCCATGAGGTTTCCAAGACCATAATTGAGGACTTATCTGCCGTAGAAAAGAAGTGCGCTGAAATGGAGGCGCGGGCAGCAGAGCTGAAGGCCCAGCTTGAAGAGGTTACTACTACTTTGCACAAGCTTAAATTGGAAATGGAACAGCGCCGACAAGCACATGATGCCCATCAATCTGATCAGAAGGAGTTAGTGAAGAGTCTACAGGATACCAATGCTGGCAAACGTACAAGGCTTGCTGAATTTAAACGAAAGACATCGGATTTAAAGACCGAAGCAAGTCAGCTGTTGAACAACCTGCAGAACTGGCGAGCTCTTTGAGAGGGCGTAGACTTTTTTTTTCGCCATCTCAATTCATCGTTTCCCTTTGAATTGTTTTATGTTCAGTACTCAGTTTCACTTCAAATGTAGCAGTACTTTGTTTTGTTTTTTTTTCAAGTGCGAACTCCAAATTTTATGCATGATGTGCTAGTACGCCAGCTTTGACGTTGAAGCATCCTTATTTATTTACACTATCGTTGTGTATGGCCAGAAGCCTTATTTATTTTATTCTATTTTGATTTATAAATGCATGTACGTACAATTTTCTTGAACGACGGTTTAAGCTTATGAAGTCTGGCGCCTGCTTGATGTTATTATTATTTTATTTTATTTTATTACCCCTTTTTGACGTCATAGTTTGTACTCGTAAGTCATTGGTTTTTTTGTCCCAGTTTATACTCGTAGGGGTGTGGAGTATTTTGGATGATCTCTTTTTTTGGCATCACAGTTTATACTCATAAGTTGTTGGAGTGTGCTCGATGATTTTTTTGTATCACAGTTTATACTCGTAAGTCGTTGGAGTAATATTTTTTGTGCCCCAGTTTAGACTCGTGAGGGTATGGAGTAAGTTTTTTCTTATGTGCCCCAGTTTAGACTCGTGAGGGTATGGAGTAAGTTTTTTCCTTATGTGCCCCAGTTTAGACCTGTGAGGGTATGGAGTGTATTTTTTATGCATAATAATGCTTAAGGAATTTTCCTTTTATGATGAAAGGGCCTTCCCATATTGGTTCAAATTTTCCTTTCAGCCGCCACGTGATATTCATGGGACGAATGACCGCGAGTACTAGGTCTCCTTGTTTGAACGACCTTCTTTTGACTCGTTTGTCTAATGCTCGCGACATCCTAGCTTGGTATGCCTCAAGATTTTGCAAAGCTTGAAGTCGTCTTCCTTCTAGTCTTTCCAATTCATCGAGGCGTAATTGTACTGATTTTTTCTCCGACAAATTTTCATGTGTAGCGACTCTCAGTGACGTGATCTGTACCTCCAAAGGTAGAACGACTTCTCCTCCAAATACTAAGGAATAAGGTGTCATTCCTGTCGGTGTGCGTGTTGTGGTTCTATAAGCCCACAAGGCTTCGAGAAGCTTTTCATGCCAGTCACGCTTATTTTTTGATACAACCTTCTTTAGTAGCTTGCAAAGAGTTTTGTTGAAAGCTTCTGCTTGTCCATTGGCGGTTGGATTATATGCCGTGGAATAATGATGGTCTATCTTAAATTTTGAGCATAATTTCTCCACTTGTTTGTTTTTAAACGGAGTTCCATTATCAGGCATAATCCGAGAAGGAACACCAAAGCGATAAATGAGTTGTGTTCTTATAAAATGTTCTACATTCTCCGCTTTATCTTCCTTTAGTGGTGTAAGTTCGGCCCACTTGGAGAAATAGTCTGTTGCTGCTAAAATGAATTTGTGACCTTTGGAGGACGGTGGTTGGATTGGACCAACTATATCCATTCCCCACATTTCAAAAGGCCAAGACATATTTGTCGCATGGAGTGGTTCGTGCGGCTGATGTACGAAGTCAGCATGCACTTGGCATTCATGGCATTTCTTTGCAAATTTAGTGGCATCTTCAAACATTGTGGGCCAGTAGTAACCTAGACGCCTTAATTGGTAGTGCAATTTAGGTCCTGATTGGTGCGAGCCACATATTCCAGCATGCACCTCGTTTAAGGCGTCCATAATTTCATTTCCAGCAAGGCAGCGCAATAATATGCCATCATGAGAACGCCTATAGAGTATGTCATTGATGCATGTGTAATGAATTGATCTTTTGCGGATTCTAGATCTTTCGCTAGCATCAAGAGGTAGATATCCGTGAAGCAGATATTCTAGGAATGGTGCTCGCCAATCCCCTACCTCGATTTCACATACATCAGCTGTCATTGCAGAAGATACTATCGCTTCTTCTTCTTCAACAAATATTGGTAGTATTCTTCGTTCCTCTACGTGTATGTCCATAATTTCATGTGAGTCTAGTGACATACATGCAGCTAAACCGGCTAAAGCGTCAGGTTTTTCATTTTGATTTCTAACTATGTGCTGAATATTTAGATCTTTGAACATAGCTAGGAGCTCTTTTGCCCTTTTGAAATATGGCAACAATTCTTGTTTCTTTACCATGTAGGTCCCCATCAGTTGATTAATCACTAATTGTGAATCCCCATAAACAGAGAGCGTATCGAGCCCCATCTTTATTGCTATTTCAAGCCCAATGATAAGAGCTTCATATTCGACTGAATTATTTGACGTTGCCGAAGTTAGGGTAAATGAGTATGGGATCACCCCTTCATCAGGTGTAATGAAAATGACTCCGGCGCCTGACCCAGATTGCCGACAAGCGCCATCGAAGTACATTTTCCATGTTGATTTTGTTACCGTCATGGCGAATACATCCTCATCTGGCAAGTCATCATCTATAGGAAAATCATCTGGGATCGGATGTGCCGCAAGGAAGTTAGCCAAAGCTTGGCCTTTTACGGCTTTTTGCGGTATATACGTGATGTCAAATTGTGACAAAAGCATCGCCCATTTAGCTAGTCTCCCTGAGAGTACCATTTTACTTAAGATATATCTGAGAGGGTCTGCTCTTGAGACTAAATGTACAGTGTGTTCTAACATGTAGTGTCGCAACTTTTGTGCAGCGAACACCAGTGCGAGACATATTTTTTCCATGTCTGGATAGTTGCACTCGGCCCCTACCAAGGTGCGGCTAAGATAATACAGGGACGTTTCCTTTCCTACATCATTATTTTGCGCCAGGAGTGCACCTAGTGAAGTAGGCATTGCAGCAGTATAGAGAATTAATGGTCGGTCTTTAATCGGTGCGCCTAAAACAGGGGGATTTATCAAATATTTCTTAATTTCTAGGAATGCGTTTTGGCATGCTTGATCCCATTCAAAAGGGACTCCTTTCTTCATAAGTCGTGAGAAAGGTTTGCATCTCCCAGATAAATTTGAGATGAACCTCCTAATATATGCTAGGTGGCCCTGGAAACTCTTCAGTTCATGTAAGTTAGTGGGTGGTGGCATCTTAACGACCGCCTTGATTTTGCTTGGATCGATCTGAATACCATTTTTTGTAACCACGAAACCGAGAAATTTTCCAGAGGAAACTCCGAACGCGCACTTCATGGGATTCATTTTTAGATTATGTTGCCTAAGACGCTCAAAAACCATTTCAAGGTGTTTCAAGTGGTCTTGTTCATGCTTTGATTTCACAACTATGTCATCTATATAGCATTCAACAATCACATATAACAACCCGTCTAAGATGATTGTCATTGCTCGTTGATATGTTGCCCCAGCGTTTTTTAATCCGAAAGGCATTACTTTATAACAATATATGCCTTTAGTTGTGCAGAATGCTGTTAACTCTTCATCTTCAGGTGCCATTTTAATTTGATTATAGCCGGAACAACCATCCATGAAAGAAAATATTTCATGCCCCATAGTAGCATCGACTAGTATTTCAGAGATGGGTATTGGGAAGTCATCTTTGGGACATGCTTTATTCATATCCCTGAAATCTACACATATGCGTGTTTGACCATTCTTCTTTTTAACGGGTACAATACTAGAAACCCATATGGGGTATTTGACTTCTTTAATGAACCCTGCGGCTATGAGTTTGTTGACCTCGGCTTCTATTTGTGGAAGTATCTCAGGCCGGTACTTTCTTTGAGATTGCTTCACTGGTGTGGTGTCATCTCGCACATCGAGGCGATGGACAACTATGTTTGGGTCTAACCCAGCCATTTCTTCATAAGTCCAAGCGAATACATCTCTATTCGCACGCAGGAACTCCTGATATTTTAGTTTATTTTCTTTGGACAAATGTTTGCTAATAAAAATTGGACCGGGATCATCAGTCGTACCAATATTTATTTCTTCTAAGTCATCCACATTTCATTGGTTGCCATCCTCCATTTGTGGAGATGCTTCTGTCATGTCTGTATACTCAGCCGAGGCCATACAAACCTCATATCCTAACCCATGCTTTATTTCTTTTAAAACATGATCTTCGTGCAGAGCTTCGAGTTGTTCTTGAGATAACACCTTTTCGAACGGTGCTAGCTGTCCCCAGCCATCACATAGGGACGGGCCAGTGGCGATGTCATAACCCATTTGTTGCATCATGTACAAGACCCTGTTATCATACAAAGAAACGGGTAAAGATTCATCATCTTTGTTAAACACAGATATTTGTGTTGTATTTTTATTTTCATTTTCACCAACTTTTGAACCACGCGACTCTTTTTGGGATTGTTTTATTCTATATTGTACCAAAGGAGGTAAAGGCGTAGGGAAATTAGTACCTTTCATGTCATGGGATTTGTCTATGACACGAAATATTGGGTCACCCTTCTTCCTTTGGTTGCTTGGTATATACTGATAGGTCTTTTTCTTTGACAAGGATTCTGCGGCCTCCTTTTCTACCACATTTGACTTGGGTATTTTCTAGGATTTTGGCGTTTGCACCTTATCAACAGGCTCGAAGTAGAACGTTGCATCGGCATAGAAAGACTCAGCTATTGTGAATGGCTTCTTATCAGCAAATATTCTGACTGTATCACCTGTCCGATCCATATATTTGATACACTGATGTAATGTGGATGGCACAACTTGAATCTCATGTAACCACGGGCGTCCAAGCAATGCATTATATGATGTGGCCGCATCAATCACGTGAAACTTCACGTATGTGGATAATGTATCCAATTTTAAAACCAAAGAAATGGTACCCATAGCTTCTTGCCCTGATTGGTTAAATCCATGTATAACCACGTTAGACTTGCTCAAATCTCCCTTGGAATATCCAATCTTTTTGAGCGTACGCAATGGTAGCAGATTTATAGCTGACCCACCATCTATCATTATGCGATTTATTGGCAATACATCAATTTTGCCGAACATGAGAAGAGGTCTGTTGTGCTTCTTGGGGCCTAACAACATATCCTCATCTGTGAACGTCATATTTAGAACTTCAGATTCTTCTACCTCGGTTTGAGATACTTCTACTCTGTAGTCTTCAGGGAACGTGAGTGCCGTGACAAGAGCTTTACGCATATCAGATGAAAGACACAAAGCATCATACACAGAAAGCATAGCTGGTATTTTCTTCAAATGTGTGATTACATCATACTTGACTGGCACCCTACATGCAGGGTCCGTCGGATCATTCGGAACTGCATCCTTACTTTTTGGTTCCTTTCTAGGTGGAGGATGAGGGTCTGCTAATTGACGACCTGATCTAAGATGAACCTGATCCACTTCTAACGGTTCTTCTTCAGGGAAGCACAAAGACTCGTCGTCATCCTCGAACACACCAATAGTGAGAACGTTGAATTCTTCACTTGTTATTCTCATGCGCTTCGTGGTGTGCTGATATATCTTTGGGCGAAGTGCAGGAGGGGCTTCTTCCATCACTGGGGGTAGTACATGGTGTTTTGACCGCCGTTGCCACCAATCTTGGGCTGCACCATCGCTGCAGGGAATGTGAGCCTCTCCTTTATGCTGATCTTGCGATTTGGCAAGGCCTGGAATTATCATAGGAGAAAAACCATATTCGGAAATTAGTACTGTATCATCATAAGTACCCCTCATATTTGAAGATGCATGACTCACCGCATCATCTTGGAGGGTGGCGACATTTGCGGAAGCCTTTTTCTTTCCCTTTGTCCTGCTTTTGAGGAGGTCCGCATCAATGGTCCCCTCATCGATCATTTTCTGGATGATATTCTTCACAACAAAGCAATCTTTGAGTGCATGGCCCAAAATGCGATGGTAGTGACAGAAATTTGGATCATTAAATTTTGAAGCTTCTTCTGGCCTTTTGGGCCTGGGAAGTTCTATTAGACTTAACTCCTTTAAACCAGTGAAAAGGTCATCAATTTCTTCCACAGGAAAAGAATACTCCCAGTTTTGCCGTTCGCTAAGAGTTGGCCTCCTACCAACCTGTGCATCTCGCTGTGCTTGATTCCCTATAGGTGCTCTTCCTGGCTGAAACTGAGGTTTTACCGCCGTTGTCTCCATGGCTTGTGCAGACTTGGGTTTCATCGGCAACTTTTCACGCTGACCACCTTTGTGTGTAGGCTTTTTGAACGTCGTTTTTGTTCGACGAGCGACAAGCTACATAAAATTTTCTATATCCGTGGATTTCGAAGCTAACTCTTCAAATGTGAGGGGTCTCACTCCTTGTAACTAGACAGCCTCTTCCGAGCGGAGATTGTTCATGCACATCCGCACTGCTTCTGGCTCCGTGATGGGCTGTGGGCAGTGAAGACTTAGGTTTCTCCATCTATTTATGAAGTCAAATGCCTTCTCATTGAACCCTTGTTCAGTTTGGGTCAACTCAGTTATGCCCACCGTCCTCTACGTGCTATAGAACCGCTCGAGGAATGAGTTTTGCATTTGTTCCCACGTTTTTACAGAGCTTGGAGGTATCTTGCTGTACCAGGTGAAGGCGGGCCCTGACAGTGTCTGTACAAACTGCCTAAGGAGAAGTTCTCCATTGTTGGCTGTATCTTGGCAAGCAGCAAGGAAGTGTGCTATATGCTCATGGGGAGATCTACTCCCATTGAACTTACTAAACTGCGGCTGCCCGTAATTTATGGGGAAAGGAACTAGGTCCACATCGGGTGGGTACGGCTTAACATACCCAGGCCGCATCGAGTACTGAGTTTGGATCAACTGGGACTTTACCCCCTTAGCGATCATTCTTTGGATCACCTCAAGGTTAAGCCCTGCTCCTCCATGTTGGCTGCTAGCACTCGCACCACCATGTTATTGCTCATCTGAATTCGAAGGGCTGCTAGCTCATCTTCCTTTTGCTGAAGTGCTGCCGTAAGGTTGGCTACTTTCTCCTCGACCGAACGAGTTTCATTCGCGACTAGGACTTGTTATGTATGCTTCGCACCATGGTGGAGTTCTATCTCATTTTCAGAAGGACATGGCGTACTGTCCGATAGGGGATTATAAGACCCACCACAGCTGGACCCAAGTTCTTCATAATCTGAACCCTTTTGGCTTCGTGTACTATGACGAGGACCTTCTATGATAGTTTTGCGTGCCTTCTTCCTCTTGAAATGTGTTGATGTGGAGGATGTTTCGCTTGTCTTGTCTGACGCCGCCCTAACACCAACTGGCATTGCTTGGAACACCTCGAATGATTTATTCTTGGTTTGCTTACGAGAGGGCCATGGAGACAAGCTCGTGGCCACCTCATTTGATGGATTTGATAGCCACTTGTTCACTTTAGCTTGACTGTCCTCATCTGATGGTTCTGCCCCTTGGACTCTAGTTGACCCAGACCTTGCCCTTACTGCCCTTTCTCTTTCTTTGTACGCCGCCCTTCTTGAACGGACATAAGCAGCTTGGTTCACATACTCTTGATGTTCAGGATGTTGCTGAATGAATTCTTGGTACTCAGGCCGTTGGTCCAGGGCCTCCGCCAGTCGCATGATGGCACCACCCTCATCATTTTTTTGATGTGGATGCGCCGGGAAGCTGTGACCTTATTGCTTAACAGATGCATTTAACAACATATGAGTCATCTGGATTCTGAACTTGGATCTTTGGACGAGTGTTCTTCCATCTTCCCTTGACAGACTTGCTCACATGAGAACGGTGTCGGCTCGCCGCCTCTTGATCTACGGCAGCTGGAAGATCAATCCAAGATCGACGGACATTTCTCTGTTGCCGTTGATGTCACACTGGATCAAACGAACCTTCAAAGGACTCTCATAAGAAGGCTGCTTCTTCAAACAGAGGAACTGATGGTGCACATGCTGGATTTATGTGGCCTGTTTTGAGGTCACCAGATGTAAGGCACACTCCCTTCCATTCCACAAAACGTTTTTGCATTATTCCCAAGTGTTTCTCACTAGGTTTATGGGCCAGTGAGGGGACAAACTCAGGAGCATCGGCTCGAAGTATATTCTGAGCGTTGGTGGGCCTTCCTGTTGAAGATGACTCTGACGGCAATATGACCGCAATGCCGCCTCTTTTCTCAGGTAGCTTGGAGTTGAGTGTCTCTACCATCTTCTCTTTTCCCTTGTAAACAAGTGGCGGAAACTCGGATTTCTCAAACACCACTTTCTTTCCCTTGTCCTTGGATTGACGGCGGTAGGATGGTTCTGCTTCAACTATCTTTCCTTTCATTACTGACACTAGAGCATGAGTAACCCTTCCTGCAGAACTCTGAGCAACCCTCTTTCTAGCAGCCCTCATTTTTCTCTTTGCAGACTTTGACAAAACAGGTGTGAACCCCTCCGTTGGTGGAGAAGTGACTTCTTCTTGATCTGGTACAACTAGAGATGCGGCAGTAGTCTTCCAACTTTCACTTAGTGAGGTCACGATAGGACCAATTGGCACATTAAGCCAAAGGTCACCGAAGCGAAGGGTCACAAACTGCTGCACTTGGCCCTCCATGCCTTCAAAATAAAGAAAACCATATATTAGTTTTCTTTGATTTTTTTTGTTTTTGTATATAATGTTTTATGATTTAGGTACTATGGGAATTCATATGTTGCAATCCTATGTTGGAATTCAAAGATGAGGGGAGAAATAAGTCCCACCGGGCGTGCCAGAATCTGATGACGGGAAAATAGCAGGCGTGAGAACACGCGTACACATCATTGATACAGAGTGAATAATTGAAATGCATAAATGCATACAATAAAAATAGGATCAAACATTGCAGGTACTTTATTTCCAGAACTCTTACATTTACATGAAAGGTCTGTTAATTACATCTCCGTAGAGAAAACCCCTGATTAAGAATTCCAACTATCCTATTACATAGAATTGCAATACAGGAGTACTACAAATTGTAGAATTAAAAGAAAACTACAAAATGTAGAAATAAAAATCCTCCTCGCTGTCTTCGATGTCGGCGTACTCGGAGAGCCTTGAACTTCGTCTATGCTAACATATGCGTTGCACAACATTCATGATTTGACAATATTCATTCATGTAGCACGTTTATGCCTAGCTCATTAACCATCGCAAATATGTAGTAGTTGACTTATTTAATGGTTAACTAGCCGGGCTAACGGTATGTATGCAATATAGGGCATAACTATTTTTATGAGTTGGATTTACTTTATAGCAACGTATATAGCTTTGCCTCAAGCCATTATATGCGAGGACTATACGAAACTTGTTGATGACATACTCGATCGCACTATATTATGTTTAGTGCGAGTAACATAGGCTATGACCCTAGTTACTTTTCTATGCATGGTACAATTTTAATCCGTATGAGAGATTATATTATGACATATGGGTTATGCTTAAATACTAGCTTTGCTAGTCTCAAACATGTCATATATGGGCATGCGACTAAGTGGATCTAGTCAAATATTTATATGGGTTTGAATGAGAATATTTCTTTTATAAAGTTTCGCTTCACTTGTATTAGTACTAACATCATGTAGCAACTTTGTGCCCATATGTAGCATAACCAAATGAAGTGTCGGGACTTCTTCTTGCTTGTATTATCACCACGTAGCATAGATTGTACGCTTGTGGTGTAACCAAACAGAAGTATATATCAGTATATGTTTCGCATGTACATGATGAAGTATATGACAATTCTCAAAGTCTATATATATGACCCTAAACTATGAAGAGCAAAAGTCATGTATATTGAGTTGTCATGGCTTTGTTTCACATGGGTTTTCACTAGTACAAAAACCGAGCGTATAATGCTACTTCTTGAGAAATATACAGCTGCATGCTACAAGTTTACACCCTATACTGATGCGTTTAGGGGTCTAGCCAGACTATAAATTATATGGAAGAAACATGTGTGAATTTCCAACAAAACAGGACTTTATGAAACCAAATCAATATGAGCTTTATTTCTATTTCTATCCTTGATATGTACCAACATGTGATGCAAGATCACCATGAGACCAAATCAAGATGGAGATATTTTTATTCTTGAATTGTATCTACATGGGATGCAAGATCGCCATGAGACCAAAACAAGATGAGCATAATTTTTGGTCTTGACTTGTATCAACATGGAGATGCAAGATCACCATGAGACCAAATCAAGATGGATATATTTTTATTCTTGAATTGTATCAACATGGGATGCAAGATCGCCATGTGACCAAAACAAGATGAGCATAATTTTTTGGTCTTGACTTGTATCAACATGGAGATGCAAGATCACCATGAGACCAAATCAAAATGTACATATTTTTATTCTTGAATTGCATCAACATGGGATGCAAGATCGCCATGAGACCAAAACAAGATGAATTTTAGTTGCATCGTGTGCACTTAGTTTGCATCATTATATGACTGAGGAGTGATATATGACCACTAGGCATGTCATGCATCATCTTGATTTGTATTAGCATGGGATCAAGATCGCCATGAGACCGAATCAAGCAAAAATTGCTTGGGTAGCACGGAACATATATGAGGTGTACGGTGAAAGAGAAGGATCATCAATGGGTATATTTTAACCTTGAATTGTATCAACATGGGATGCAAGATCACCATGAGACCAAAACAAGACGGAACATATTTTTATTCTTGAATTGTATCAACATGAGATGCATGATCCCACGAGACCAAAACAAGATGAACATCATTTAACCATGGTTTGTATCAACAAGGGATGCTAGATCCCATGCGACCAAACTAGATGTGCTATGTGAAGTGACGTAGAACACCCATAGTACTTTGGGACATATGGTGCAAGAGGAATGCATCAAGAAAGGAGCAAGAAGGTAGCCATGCATTCTCACCTTGCCTTGTTTTTTTCGTGTGATGCGGACAAGCAACGCCGGCGTGTAGCAGCTTGTGGGCGGTGCAGATGACGAGCAGTGCGGCCGACGACGTATGTGCACGGCGGCGAACGAACGGCGACGACGGCGGCAAGCGGATGGCCGGCGACGACGGCGACGACAAGACGGACAGCCGGCGACAACGGCAGCGAGCGGATGACCGACAGCGACGACGACGGTGAGACAAACAGCCGGCGACGAAGACGGTGTTGCAGCGCATGTACGTGTGTGAATGATGGATGGATGAATCGTTCAACACCCAAGTCTATGGGTTCGGCTGGTATTTATAGGAGCAGGGAGCGCAGTGAAGGGCTCCGGCTGGGCGTGCTCACGCTCTTTTGATCGTGGGATTGTGGGAGCTTGCCCACGTCTTTTGATCATGGAGAAAACTTGACCGAGTGGATCATTCTTCTGATGTTTTTTTAATGGGCTACAAGCGTTTAATTGGACGGGCTCTTAATAGATTGTCATAAGTTAATACATGCAGGCCGTAAGTGTTCGGGCCATGGGCTGGCTAATTAGTCAATTAGATCTTAATCTTGCCGCATAATTAATCCATGCATAACACATGCATGCACTTAGCTCATACATGCACTACGTAGATGCATGCAGGCCGAGCATGTTCGGACCATGGGTTGTCTAATTATTCAATTAGATGTTAATCTTGCCGCCTAATATAATCGCATGCATGCACGTTTCTAAAATAATTCTAGTGACATGGGAAGGCATTTTTTCATTGCTAATTATACGATGACTTGATATTTTCTTCATACATCATCGCGCGTTATATTATTTTACGCGAACATTGTTGTGCCAATATATATTTTTAGCGGTGGCGGAATAATCCTCGTACGATATAATATTTTGGCAATGTTAGTGCTGTCTTTGAATTTGCGCCAACGTTAGGATCTTATCGTTGCTGATGGCGTAAGTGTATAAAAGTCATATGTCCTCTAATTTATGCGATGATATTGCTCCTTCTCTTTTATTTTTGGGTCTGCTGTTTTATATTGAACAACACGACAGAAATTCATCATGGTATTTTTTATCCACGTATCCGGCAACTCATTATTTTTTCATTTTATGTAAATGATTTTATTTTTATAATATCTAGGAATCATGTTTCACTTTGACCGAAATCGGTGTCAACAGTGTTCTACTTGGATAATCTTCGATCCTTATGCGCTCGTGCTTGAAAGTGTGTTATATCGACTAGAGGGGGGGTGAATAGGCAATTTTTATGAATTCTTCACTGATGAATTTGCTGGTGAGGAAATTCCTTAGCGAAGAACTACTTGCAGCGGAATAAGTACTCAGAAGTAAACATAACATAACACAAGCATAGTCATCATGAGGAAATGAAGACAAGCACATAGTACAGAAAGCGTAAACACAGGATAACACAGGATGAAGATGAATAGACCGAAGAAATTGAACTGAGGAAATTGAGGAAGTCTTTAGTCAAAGTCTTCAAACAGATATGAACAAGCACACAACAAGTGAAATGAGGAATTGAAAGAGTTGAGGAAATAGAACCAGTAAGCTTAGTGAAGACAATGATTTGGTAGACCAGTTCCAACTGCTGTCTCAGTTGTACATCTGGTTGGAGCGGCTAGGTATTTAAACCAAAGGACACATAGTCCCGGACACACAGTCCTCACCGTATTCTCCTTGAGGTAAAGTCACACAGACCTCACCCAATCACTCGTGGTAAGTCTTCAGGTGGCTTCCGAACCTTCACAAACTCGACCACTCGGTGATCCACAATTTCTCTTGGATGCTCTAGACCTTGACGCCTAACCGTCTGGAAGAAGCACAGTCATCAAAGGTAACAAGCGTCGGATCCACGCAGGATCAATCTCTTCACTGATGCTCAATCACTTTGGGTTTGAAGGTGTTTCCTCGACCCCCTTTAATAGTACAGTGTTTCCTATGACTCAATAAAGAGAAAATGAAACTACGAAAACAAAAGTCTTTATGCTTCATGTTCCTCGAATGAATTCCAAGTCTTCAGGGTCACACCAATTTCGTCACTTTCAAAGTCTTCTGAAAGTCTTTAGAAATTCAAAGTCTTCAGTTGAAGAACTTCATTTTTAGGGGTCGACTTTCTCTGTAAATATCAAACTCCTCATAGTCTTATAGACATGTGTACACTCACAAACGGATCCGTCCCTTAACCTATAAGTCTTCAATACACCAAAATCACTAAGGGGCACTAGATGCACTTACAATCTCCCCCTTTTTGGTGATTGATGACAATATAGGTTAAGTTTTCAACGGGGATAAACATATGAAGTGTAAATACTGATATTGAGGAATTTGATTGCAAGATATAGAAGAACTCCCCCTGAAGATGTGCATAGTGAGGAATTTGCTTTTTAAGCAATGCACACTTGAAGAGTATAATCATGGAGATCTCCCCCTATATCTTGTAATTCATACACGCATTGGACATATAATATGAAGAATTTGAAATGCATGATGAAATATGGTGACTGAAGTAATTCACCATGCGTGCATTGACATTAATGAGGAATAAGCATGCAGAAGAACTCAGCAAAAGTATCAGACCACCATAGAGTTTAAGATTACAACTCGATCCAGCAAAGTCATCAAAAGAGCGAGAGTTGTAACTTAGAAAAAACGCCCATATAAGATAGACACGCTTCAAGACTAACTCAAATTTCTCCCCCTTTGTCATCGAATGACCAAAAGGGTTGAAAATGAGGACTAACGCCCCTGAAGAATATCATGATGATGAAGGAGCGCCAACGTTGTTGGGGTCTTGTGTCATTGTAGGGCCTGCCGTAGTGTCGTCCAAGTCTTCATACTCGTCCGTGTCGCGTGATGAAGAATATGAATTGGCTACCAATGGAGGGACCTTGACCCTCTTGTATTTCTTCGGTGGAGGAGCAGACCAGTCAAAATCGTCCTTGAAGCCCCATTTGCTTAAGATCTTCTTCATCATATAGATGTGACAGAATAGCCTAGGTGCGATCGAAGACTTCATGGAGATAGTAATGGTTTTTCTTCACTGCATTATGTGTAGAAGTCATGTTGTGAAGAATAGAACCAAACTGACGCTTAACCCATTTGTGGTTTCGATCCACCTTCTGGTGAAAACTAAGAAGCAGCTCACGATCAGTCATCACACGAGGAGCAGTGACTTGGGAGCATTGGCAGCAGAATCATGAGTGGCAGAGTCATCATTGGTGGAATAGGATGCAGCTTTGTGAAACTGACCATCCAATGGACGAATGCCTTCATCAACAATAGCAGTGGCCTTGCCCTTTTGATCAGCTGAGGAAAATGTCTGCTTGAGGACTTCAATAGGGGGCAAGTAGGTGCCATGGTTGAGTGTATCTGCTCTGTAGTTGACTGAAGACCTTGTCCTAATGAATCTCATAATCCAAGGAGCATAAGGCTTCAGCTCAAATGGAGATTGTGCAACATTTTCCAGAGTCCTCATGAAGAAATCATGATAGTTTACAGGAATGCCGTGCATGATGTTAAATAGCAGATTCTTCATGATGCCAACAATGTCCTCATCAGATGAGTCGTGGCCTTTGATAGGACTCAAAGTCTTCGTCAGAATGCATTAGACTGTTCTTGGCACATACAGTAAGTCCTTCATGAGGAATTCGGTCCTTGGGGCTTGACCGGGCTTTAGAGGCTTCATTAGCACTTCCATGTAATGAGCAGTAAGTTCAGGTTCTTGGTACAGACAACGAGCACCTTCAGGTGGAGGACTGATTGGTAGGGCATGAAGTAATTCAGAGGCCGGTGCCTTATAATGAGTATTATCGATCATCCAGTCCAACACCCAAGTGTTGATATCATCAACATCACCTGTGATGTGCAGCGTTGCGTAGAACTGAAGAATAAGCTCTTCATTCCAATCAACAATGTCAGTGCAAAAGTTGAGTAGTCCTACATCGTGAACCACTCTGAGGACTGGAGAGAAGCAAGGCATTGATTCCATATCCACGTGAGGAATATGTGCGTGGTAGAAGACTTTGTCTTTGTTGAAAAGCAGTGAAGAATAGAAGTTGGCCTGGCTGGCAGTCCAGAAGTGCTTCCTTCTAAGACGAGCAGAGTCATATGGGTTGAATTCAATGAAGAAAACATGCTCGCTGAAGAAATCATCAGCCCTGAATTTTTGCTTCTTTGAGAAGGGATCCTTTGGCGTGGGGTGAGGAGTATCAGTCAATTGCATCACCACCTCAAGAATCTCAATCTCAGGTTCAACAGGCTGAGGAATTTCGGGCTCTTCTTCAGTAGCAGCCTGGGTCATCAATTCTTCACTTACATTTTCATCAGCACTAGTGGCTGGAATTTCTTCATGGACAGATGGGGTTGCATGAGGTTCTTCAGATCCCATTTGTACTTCAGTAGCAACAAGGCACTGAGGAATTTGTTGAAGTGGAGTGAACATTGGAGAGTTGGGGTGCTGACTTTCCCAAAAGTTATCATTCAGCACGGGAGTGGTACATCCAATGTCCACATCTTCATCTACCATTTCTTCAATGCCAACCTCTTCAGCAGTAAATCGAGGCATAAGCGAGGTGACAACAGGTGTTGAAGGGATTGCATCCACTTCAATTTCTTCATCCAACTGCTCTGACGAAGCATCAGAAGGAATTTCTTCATCTGATTCACTTAGAATCACATACTCTTCATCAAAAGGAACAAGGTCCTTTGATGGCATGGATGAGACAGGAACGACATTAATTGGGTTGTCAAATGAGCTTATCAAAGGCTTCATCTTCTTCGGAGCTGAAGAATCTGATAAAGCTAATGCCTTCCTTTTCTTCATTGATGCATGCTCTACAGCCTTGGTCTTCTTCACATCTGATGCAGATGGAAGGATTGGAGTTGGCATTGGTCTTGCTGCAGGAGGAGCAGAGGGATTTTGTTCATTTTCTTCAGGCACAACTGATGCAGTTGCCCTGATTTCTTCATTTTCTTCAGGCGCACCACTAGTGGATGCCCTGGCAATTTCATCAGCGGCTGGATTGCAGTCATCAGCCCTGGTACTTTCATTTTCTTCAGCACCCTGATTATCATCAGTGGTGCTGGCATGTTCTTTAGTAGGTTGAATAGATGCTTCAGCAGGAGTGACTTGAATGCGCACATGAGCAGCAACACTTGAAGTGAAAGTCTTCGTCAGGTTAGCGAATCGGACCTTGGCACCCTTCCAGTCAGCCCTGTAGGCTTCAAATTCTTTGCTGAGCTTCTTGATTTCATCTTGCAGTGAAAGAAGCTGCTCAGGCGAAAGATTGAGGATGTTGTCCTTTAGGCAGCGCTGCTTCTTGTATTGCACTTTCTTCAATGACCTTGCTTGGTCATACTTCCATTTTTCTTCTCCAATGAAAGAAGTGAAGACATGACTTTGACCAGGAGTGAGGTTCATCTCCGACAAAGGCGTGTTTGGGTCCTTGTGCCATAGATCAATGAAGTCTAGGATCAACTTTGGATCCAGTAACATTGGCACATTGCTGCCTTTGGCTCTAGCGGCCTTGACTTGCCTGTGTCTGATGATTTTGTCGAGTTCTTCATCATCAGCCTCATCATCATCAGATGGCATTTGAAAGGCGACCTGCTTCTTGTGAGGACTTGGTTGAGGACCTCGTCCAGCAGTAGCCTTTTTCTTCAGCAGAGAGGGGCCAATTGAAGAATTTGGTGCAGCAGAGGAACTTGCAGATGCTCCTGAGGCAATTGAGAAGCCTGTAGTCCTTTGGCACGTGGCGAGATGCACAGGTGCAGAGGATTTGGTTGGAGCAGCTGAGGACTTTGTCGGAGGAGCTGAAGACTTTGAAGGAGGAGCAGGTTGAGGAATTGGCCGTGAGGCCATTGAAGAATCAGGCCATGAGGGCATTGCTGAGGAGCTTGGCCGTGAGGGCATTGAGGGTGCAGCACTTGGCTTGTGAGCAGGCTTCTTAGGCATGGCCTTCCTTGGCTTGCTTGCAGATGCCTCAACGGCAGAAGCAGCAGCAGCAGAGTCTTCATTAAATTTCCTCACTGCTTCTCTTGCCTGTTTGGACAGCTTGTCCTGGCGCTTTGCCCATTCATCAGGATAATCCTCACCGCGCTTGAGGCTGGTGGGATCTGCCAATTGGCTAGGCCTCAATGGAGGTCTTTGGCATGGAGGGTTGAGATCAAATTTCTTCATATACTTGGGAGTAACATATTTGTACTCCCTCCATTCCCATGCCCATCTCCTCTCTATCCTTTGTATGCGCACCTTGCGCTGATTTTTGTCCTCCTTGCCAAATTTGGCCTCATTAGTAGTGCAATAATCCTTGTATATGTCATCGGGGATCTCGAAAGCAGTATTTACCTCAGGCCTCTTTCCACCCTTCTGTGGCTTCTTACCATCAACCATTTTCTTCAGCTGAGGAATATGAACAATGGAATTTTCTGAAGAAGTATGCAACTTTTCTTCGAGGAACGTTGCAAATGAGTTAAGTTGATGAGAACCTACTGATTCAGCAGCAGACATGAGTACCTATGAACAGAGTATAGTTGCGAGGGATTTGGAGAGGTCATATGCGTTCTCAGAAGGTTTTTCAAAAAGAATAAGTTTGAGGAATTTGACCAGATGAGTCTTGAAGAATTTCACTAAGCGTTCATTGTCTTACTGTCCAGAGTTGTATAGATCAAAAATCCACACAATTGAGGAATATTGAAGAAAAATTATTGCTTAGAGAAATGAATCAAAAGCAGATGACATGTGAGGTGTTCAGTGTGTGAAGATTTGAAGAACAAACACCTTTGAAGATTTTTAAGAAAACATTTGAATCAAAGAGGGCAGTAAAAGTAACTTTTAATTACCCTTGGTGAAGAACACGGCGAACTGGGAAGTGTAGATGTGAAGTTCATCAGTTCAGATCTTCCACGCCCTAACTCTGTAGAGAAAAACAGCTACGGCGGCGGCGAAGGGAAGAAATCCGCAGCCGACACGAGTACGGCGGCGACGAGGTGGAGGCAGTGAAGCTCTTCCTCATTGCGATGATGAAGTAGCAACAGCGCTAGGGTTTGAGAAGCTCGAGCGGAGTAAAAACAAAGTGAGGAAGGGGAGGAGGGTATTTATAGTCGGAGTGAAAAACTGTACGCCCGAGGAAATCGGAAGAACGTGCCCTTGACCCTTCTCATTCGCTTGACATGTGTCACCCATGTACTTTGAGGTGGCGATCGTGAGATCATGGGTGAATAGAAAAGTTTTATCATGGGATGCGGAACTATTTGAGCGGCAAAACCGAAAATTTAGATAAGATAAGTTAAAAGTTCCGTTCACAATTTCTTCAGCTAACAAGGACACAGTGAAGATTTTGAACGAGTGTCAAATAGAACGCACATGAAGAATTTGTGAAAAGATTGGATTGAGTTTAGCATAGAGGGGGAAGGGTCCGATCACATTCACTTAGCAGAGAAAATCAACTTGAAGAAATAGCAATAAGTGAATGTTGTAGAGGACATAAACTCGTGAAATAGTGAAGACAATGAAAAGTTGAAGAATTTGAACAACTGAGGAATTTCAAAAACTGAGGAAAAACTCGAATTGAAGAGTTTCAACTTTTGGTGGTGGCGGAACCCAGTGAAAAAACGACGGAAATAGTGAAGATAATGCAAAGTTGAAGAATTTGAACAACTGAGGAATTTCAAAAACTGAGGAAAAACTCGAATTGAAGAGTTTCAACTTTTGGTGGTGCCGTAACCCACCGTATAAGAAAGCTGATTTCAGACGCCGCGTACAATTATCGTAGGGCTCTGAGAATCAATTTCTCTGTTAATTTCTTCACACTTAGAGGATTAGTCTTCATTGTTTGAAGAAAAACGTTACTTTGTGTGTTGCACATCAAAGTCATCAATTTTGCATAAGTGTTAGGATGAGTGTCCTTTTCAAAGAACATTCGAAGATTCTAGGATATTTAGCTCACACCTCAAGTTGCTAAATCTCTTCTCATCCAAGGGCTTAGTGAAGATATCGGCTAGCTGTTCTTCAGTCCGTAGATGCTCAATAGAGATGTTGCCCTTCCACACATGATCACGAAGAAAATGATGACGAATTTGGATGTGCTTTGTCTTCGAGTGCTGAACTGGGTTGTGAGCAATCTTCATTGCACTCTCATTTTCATAGTAGAGAGGCACATTCTTCATGTTGGCTCTGTAGTCCTTGAGAGTTTGCTTCATCCACAGCAATTGAGCACAGCAAGACACATCAGCAATGTACTCAACTTCAGCTGTAGATAGTGGTACGCAGTTCTGTTTCTGTGAGGACCAACAGGCCAAAGATCGTCCGAGGAAATGGCATGTGCCATATGTTGACTTACCGTCCACATGATCACCAGCATAGTCAGAGTCTGAATATCCAATGAGATCAAAAGCCGAGCCCTTGGGGTACCATAATCCAAGTGTTGGTGTGTGAGCTAGATATCGAATAATATGCTTCACAGCCTTATGGTGTGATTCCTTCGGTGTAGCTTGAAATCGGGCACACATGCAAACACTAAGCATAATATCTGGCCTAGATGCACATAAGTACAATAAGGAGCCAATCATGGAGCGGTATACCTTTTGATCAAAGTCGATACCATTTTCATCAGTGCATAGATGGCCACTTGTGGGCATTGGAATTTTTACCCCTTTGCAATCTTGCATGCCGAATTTCCTCAATACATCTTTGAGGTATTTCTCCTGAGATATGAATATGCCATTGTGCTGTTGACGAATTTGAAGACCTAAAAAGAATTTCAATTCTCCCATCAAAGACATTTGATATTCTTCACTCATCATATAGGCAAATTCATCACTATAAAGTTGGTTAGTACAGCCAAAGATAATATCATCAACATATATTTGGCACACAAACAATTCATCATCATAAGACTTAGTGAAAAGAGTTGGGTCGAGTGAACCAGGTTTGAAGCCTTTCTTCATGAGGAATTCCTTCAAAGTATCATACCACGCCCCAGGGGCCTGCTTGAGGCCATACAGGGCCTTATTGAGTCTGAACACTTTGTCAGGATGTTTTGGATCTTCAAAACCTGGGGGTTGAGCAACATATACTTCTTCCTCAAGCTTACCATTGAGGAATGCACTTTTCACATCCATTTGATATAAAGTGATATTATGATGGTTAGCATAAGCAAGTAATATGCGAATAGCCTCAAGTCTAGCAACAGGTGCAAAAGTTTCATCGAAATCAATTCCTTCAACCTATGTGTAGCCTTGAGCTACAAGCCGTGCCTTATTCCTCATCACAAGGCCATTTTCATCTTGCTTGTTGCGGTAGATCCACTTTGTGCCAATGATATTGTGCTTGAGAGGATCTGGACGATTGACCAGTTCCCAAACGTTGTTGAGCTCGAACTGATGTAGTTCTTCTTGCATAGCTTGAATCCACTCAGGCTCCAGAAATGCTTCATCTACCTTAGTGGGCTCTGTGATAGAGACAAAAGCAAAGTGCCCACAAAAGTTAGACAAATGTGAAGCTTTTGAGCGTGTGAGAGGAACTGGTGCTTCAATGTCATCGATGATTCTCTCAATTTGCACTTCATTTGCAACGCGAGGATGAGCGGGTTGTCGTCGAGGAATTTGATCCACATTTTCTTCAGGACCATTTTCCTCAGCCCCATTTTCTTCAGTTACTCCAGCTCGACGTTCTTCACGTTCTGGAATTAATTCTTCAGCAGATTCTTCGGTAGGAATGATATCCTCAGTAGCCTTGAACTTTATAGATTCCTCAGGTGCTGGTTCATCTATCATAGAAGGTAGGTGCTCTCTTTGCGAGCCATTAGTTTCATCGAACCGCACATCTACAGTTTCAACAACTTTGTGAAGAACACTGTTGAAGACTCTATAGGTGTGCGAGTCCTTTCCGTAACCAAGCATAAAACCCTCATGTGCTTTCGGTGAAAATTTAGAACTGTGAGGAGGATCTCTAATCCAACATTTAGCACCAAAGACTTTGAAATAACTCACTGTTGGAAATATGCCCTAGAGGCAATAATAAAAGTATTATTATATTTCATTGTTCATGATAATTGTCTTTTATTCATGCTAGAACTGTATTATCCGGAAATCGTAATACACGTGTGAATACATAGACCTCAATATGTCCCTAGTGAGCCTCTAGTTGACTAGCTCGTTGTGATCAACAGATAGTCATGATTTCCTGGCTATGGACATTGGATGTCGTTGATAACGGGATCACATTATTAGGAGAATGATGTGATGGACAAGACCCAATCCTAAGCATAACACAAAGGTCGTTTAGTTCGTTTGCTAGAGCTTTGCCAATGTCAAGTATCTCTTCCTTAGACCATGAGATCGTGTAACTCCCGGATACCGTAGGAGTGCCTTGGGTGTATCAAACGTCACAACGTAACTGGGTGACTATAAAGGTGCATTACAAGTATCTCCGAAAGTAGCTGTTGGGTTGACACGGATCGAGACTGGGATTTGTCACTCCGTATGACGGAGAGGTATCTCTGGGCCCACTCGGTAATGCATCATCATAATGAGCTCAAGGTGACCAAAGTGTTGGCCACAAGATCATGCATTACGGTACGAGTAAAGTGACTTGACATGTTTATATGAGAGATATGTTTTATGGTCATGCTCCGATGGTCAATGGTTTATTCTTAATGAATCTCGAGCGTAATATTACACATGTTCATAGTGTAGATGCCAAAAGATGTAAAGTTGATAACGATAGTCCCACATACTTGTGGCACTGCCGCCTTGGTCACATTGGTGTCAAGCGCATGAAGAAGCTCCATGCCGATGGACTTTTAGAGTCTCTTGATTATGAATCGTTTGACACGTGCGAACCATGCCTCATGGGCAAGATGACCAAGACTCCGTTCTCCGGAACAATGGAGCGAGCAACCAACTTATTGGAAATCATACATACCGATGTGTGCGGTCCAATGAGCATTGAGGCTCGCGGAGGATATCATTATGTTCTCACTCTCACTGATGACTTAAGTAGATATGGGTATGTCTACTTAATGAAACACAAGTCTGAGACCTTTGAAAAGTTCAAGGAATTTCAGAATGAGGTGGAGAATCAACGTGACCGAAAGATAAAGTGCCTACGATCAGATCGTGGAGGAGAATATTTAAGTCACGAATTTGGCACACACTTAAGGAAATGTGGAATCGTTTCACAACTCACGCCACCTGGAACACCTCAGCGAAACGGTGTGTCTGAACGTCGTAATCGCACTCTATTGGATATGGTGCGGTCTATGATGTCTCTTACTGATTTACCGCTATCATTTTGGGGATACGCTCTAGAGACAGCTACATTCACTTTAAATAGGGCACCGTCTAAATCCGTTGAGACGACACCGTATGAATTATGGTTTGGGAAGAAACCTAAGCTGTCGTTTCTAAAAGTTTGGGGATGCGATGCTTATGTCAAGAAACTTCAACCTGAAAAGCTCGAACCCAAGTCGGAAAAATGCGTCTTCATAGGATACCCTAAGGAAACTGTCGGGTATACCTTCTACTTAAGATCCGAGGGCAAAATCTTTGTTGCCAAGAACGGATGCTTTCTGGAAAAAGAGTTTCTCTCGAAAGAAGTAAGTGGGAGGAAAGTAGAACTCGATGAAGTACTACCTCTCGAACGGGAAAGTGGTGCAGCTCAGGAAAATGTTCCTGTGATGCCCACACCAACTGAAGAGGAAACCAATGATGATGATCAAGGTACTTCGGATCAAGTTGCTACTGAATTTCGTAGGTCCACAAGGACACGTTCCGCACCAGAGTGGTACGGCAACCCCGTCCTGGAAATCATGTTGTTAGACAACGGTGAACCTTTGAACTATGAAGAAGCGATGGCGGGCCCAGATTCCAACAAATGGCTTGAAGCCATGAAATCCGAGATAGAATCCATGCATGAAAACAAAGTATGGACTTTGACAGACTTGCCCGATGATCGGCGAGCGATAGAAAACAAATGGATCTTTAAGAAGAAGACAGACGCGGATGGTAATGTCACCATCTATAAAGCTCGACTTGTCGCTAAGGGTTATCGACAGGTTCAAGGGATTGACTACGACGAGACATTCTCTCCCATAGCGAAGCTAAAGTCCGTCCGAATCATGTTAGCAATTGCCGCATACTATGATTATGAGATATGGCAGATGGACGTCAAAACAGCATTCCTTAACGGGCATCTTAAGGAAGAACTGTATATGATGCAGCCGGAAGGTTTTGTCGATCCTAAGAACGCTAACAAAGTATGCAAGCTCCAGCGATCCATTTATGGGCTGGTGCAAGCATCTCGGAGTTGGAATATTCGCTTTGATGAGATGATCAAAGCGTTTGGGTTTATGCAGACTTATGGAGAAGCCTGCGTTTACAAGAAAGTGAGTGGGAGCTCTGTAGCATTTCTCATATTATATGTAGATGACATACTCTTGATGGGAAATAATATAGAATTTCTGGACAGCATTAAGGCCTACTTGAATAAGTGTTTTTCAATGAAGGACCTTGGAGAAGCTGCTTACATATTAGGCATCAAGATCTATAGAGATAGATCGAGACGCCTCATAGGTCTTTCACAAAGCACATACCTTGATAAGATTTTGAAGAGGTTCAAAATGGATTAGTCCAAGAAGGGGTTCTTGCCTATGTTACAAGGTGTGAGATTGAGCTCGGCTCAGTCACCGACCACGGCAAAAGATAAAGAAGAGATGAGTGTCATCCCCTATGCTTCAGCCATAGGATCTATTATGTATGCCATGCTGTGTACCAGACCTGATGTAAACCTTGCCGTGAGTTTGGTAGCTAGATACCAAAGTAATCCCGGCAAGGAACACTGGACAGCAGTCAAGAATTTCCTGAAGTACCTGAAAAGGACAAAGGACATGTTTCTCGTTTATGGAGGAGACGAAGAGCTTGTCGTAAAGGGTTACGTCGACGCTAGCGTCGACTCAGATCCGGATGACTCTAAGTCACAAACCGGATACATGTATATGTTGAATGGTGGAGCAGTAAGCTGGTGCAGCTGCAAGCAGAGCGTCGTGGCGGGATCTACGTGTGAAGCGGAGTACATGGCAGCCTCGGAGGCAGCGCATGAAGCGATTTGGGTGAAGGAGTTCATCACCGACCTAGGAGTCATACCCAATGCGTCGGGGCCAATCAAACTCTTCCGTGACAACACTGGAGCTATTGCCCTTGCCAAGGAGCCCAGGTTTCACAAGAAGACCAGGCACATCAAGCGTCGTTTCAACTCCATCCGTGAAAATGTTCAAGATGGAGACATAGAAATTTGCAAAGTACATACGGATCTGAATGTCGCAGATCCGTTGACTAAACCTCTCTCGCGAGCTAAACATGATCAACACCAGAACTCTATGGGTGTTCGATTCATCACAATGTAACTAGATTGGTGACTCTAGTGCAAGTGGGAGACTGTTGGAAATATGCCCTAGAGGCAATAATAAAAGTATTATTATATTTCATTGTTCATGATAATTGTCTTTTATTCATGCTATAACTGTCTTATCCGGAAATCGTAATACACGTGTGAATACATAGACCTCAATATGTCCCTAGTGAGCCTCTAGTTGACTAGCTCGTTGTGATCAACATATAGTCATGATTTCCTGGCTATGGACATTGGATGTCGTTGATAATGGGATCACATCATTAGGAGAATGATGTGATGGACAAGACCCAATCCTAAGCATAGCACAAAGGTCGTTTAGTTCGTTTGCTAGAGCTTTGCCAATGTCAAGTATCTCTTCCTTAGACCATGAGATCGTGTAACTCCCGGATACCGTAGGAGTGCCTTGGGTGTATCAAACGTCACAACGTAACTGGGTGACTATAAAGGTGCATTACAGGTATCTCCGAAAGTAGCTGTTGGGTTGGCACGGATCGAGACTGGGATTTGTCACTCCGTATGACGGAGAGGTATCTCTGGGCCCACTCGGTAATGCATCATCATAATGAGCTCAAGGTGACCAAAGTGTTGGCCACAAGATCATGCATTACGGTACGAGTAAAGTGACTTGCCGGTAACGAGACTGAACAAGGTATTGGGATACCGACGATCGAGTCTCGGGCAAGTAACGTACCGATTGACAAAGGGAATTGTATACAGGGTTTGATCGAATCCTCGACATCGTGGTTCATCCGATGACAACATCGAGAAGCATGTGGGAGCCAACATGGGTATCCAGATCCCGCTGTTGGTTATTGACCGGAGAACGTCTCGGTCATGTCTACATGTCTCCCGAACCCGTAGGGTCTACACACTTAAGGTTCGATGACGCTAGGGTTATAAAGGAAGTTTGTATGTTGTTACCGAATGTTGTTCAGAGTCCCGGATGAGATCCCGGACGTCACGAGGAGTTCCGGAATGGTCCGGAGGTAAAGATTTATATATGGGAAGTCCTATTTTGGCCACCGGAAAATGTTCGGGATTTTTCGGTATTGTACCGGGAAGGTTCTAGAAGGTTCCGGAGTGGGGCCCACCTGCATGGGGGGACCCACATGAACGTGAGTAGTGGGGGAAAGGCCCAACACCCCTGGTCAAGGCGCACCAAGATCCCCCCTTAGAAGGAATAAGATCATATCCCGAAGGGATAAGATCAAGATCCCTAAAAAGGGGGGATAACAATCGGTGGGGAAGGAAATGATGGGATTTCTTTCCTCCCACCTTGGCCAACGCCCCAATGGACTCGGAGGGCAAGAATCCAGCCCCTCCACCCCTATATATAGTGGGGAGGCGCATGGGAGCTGAACACAAGCCAAGGCGCAGCCCCTCCCCTCCCCAACACCTCTCCTCCTCCGTATATGCTTGGCGAAGCCCTATCGGAGTACTGCTGCACCAACTACACCACGCCGTCGTGCTGCCGTTGGAGCAATCTTCCTCAACCTCTCCTTCCCCTTGCTGGATCAAGAAGGAGGAGACGTCTCCCGTCCCGTACGTGTGTTGAACGCGGAGGTGCTGTCCGTTCAGCACTTGGACATCGGTGATCCGAATCACGTTCGAGTACGACTCCATCATCACCATCCCCTTGGCTAGCTTCCGCTCGTGATCTACAAGTGGTATGTAGATGCAAACTCTCTCCCTTGACTCGTTGCTTAGATGAATTCATAGATGGATCTTGGTGAAACCGTAGGAAAAATTTTAATTTTCTGCAACGTTCCCCAACACTCACATCGGGATTTTTGTCAGTGAGGAGTTCATAACCGGTCTTCTTGAAGAATTTTTGAAGATATACTCTATTGATGATGTGGCACGTAGTATTAATTGCCTCAATCCAGAAGCGACGAGGTGTCTTGTATTCATCAAGCATAGTGCAAGCCATCTCAGCAAGAGTTCTGTTCTTGTGCTCCACGACGCCATTCTGCTGAGGAGCATAAGGAGCAGATAACTCATGAATAATACCAAGTTCATCAAGATAGCCATCAACACCGGAATTCTTGAACTCAGTCCCATTGTCACTACTGATGTGCTTGATCTTCACACCAAAGTTGGTTGAAGCCCTCGAGGAAAATCGTTTGAATACTTCCTGCACCTCATGTTTGTAAGTGACAATGTGTACCCATGTGTAACGAGAATAATCATCAACAATAACAAAGCCAATTGAGTTGCATCATTTAAAATTGCAAAATAATGATTAGGACCAAAGAGATCCATGTGAAGCAATTCAAATGGTCGAGTGGTAGTCATGATAGTCTTTGCTGGATGTTTGGCCTTGTTCATCTTTCCAGCTTCACAGGCTCCGCATAAATGATCCTTGAGGAATTTGACACTCTTAATGCCAATGACATGCTTCTTCTTCGCAAGCGTGTGCAGATTCCTCATGCCAGCATGACCAAGTCGTCGATGCCATAGCTAGCCTTCTGAATCTTTTGCAAGTAGGCATACGGCCGGTTGTGGTCCTGTAGAGAAATCAACAATGTACAAGTCTCCTCTCTTAAAGCCTTCGAAGACTTTGGAATTTTCAGCTTCCAAGATCACAACACAATGATATTTGCCAAAGACAACAACCATATCGAGATCACACAGCATTGAGACAGACATGAAGTTGTATCCTAAGGACTCGACAAGCATGACTTTGTCCACGTGTCGATCCTTTGAGATCGCAACCTTACCTAGGCCCAATACCTGACTTTTGCCTTTGTCAGCAAAGATGATATGCTTCAGGTGCGATGGTGATAAGGGAGCATCCATCAATAGATTCTTGTCACCAGTCATGTGATTCGTACATCCACTATCGAGGACCCACACATTGGCTTTGGGTTGATCATCCTTCATATGAATTAGTGCAACTTACAAACTCATATACTTCATCAATGAAGAATATGACATCAATATCATCAGGTAGTAGAACAGATAAAACAGTATGAGGACGTGAGAAATGAAAGTTCATTTCTTCATGATTAGCCTGCGTCCTTTCAGGCAATTTTCAGGTCTCCAGCAAACTCTTCATACGTTTTAAGCATGTTTCGAGACCTAACCCTGGATAAGAGATTAGTTCATTTTCTTCACCACCCACATCTGAAGGGCTGGCAAAGAGTTCATCACTCTGCGAGCTCCATATGATAAAGGTGGCATAGAAGCCAGTCCACTTTGTTTCACATAAGAGGAGTTAGGATAAGCATATGAATAAGCAGAGAAATTCTTCAAGGACTTATGAATATAACGGTTAGAAGAATAATGCTGATATTCATAGCCCTTAGCTCTTCCCTGCGAAACAGAGGGGTTAGCACAATGATGATCATATGAGGACTTTGATCCTTTTGAGGATTTTGATCCACGTGAGGAATTTTGTTCATATGAGGACTTGGTTCCATATGAAGAATTTGATCTAGGGTTCCTATTCTTCACAGGTGGTGTCATGAGGACATTCACCTGAAGACTTTCAAGGCACCTTTTGGGAACCCAGATTTTCTTCATAGGAGAATTGTTCCTGCAGTTAGTGCCAACATATCTAGCAAATACTTTACCATTCTGATTTTTGAACAGTTTATAGTTGGAGTCAAATGACTCATCAGAAGAATGAGGAGATTCACATGTAAAGCTAGATAGATTGGATGGATCAACTAGAGGTCCCTTTGCAGCAACCCATGAGGTTTTGGGGTACTGTTCAGGCTTCCAATATGTTCCATCAGCATTGAGTTTCCTCTCAAACGCAATACCCTCTTTCCTAGGGTTCCTGTTGAGGATCTGTTTTTTAAGCACATCACAAAGAATCTGATGCCCTTTGAGGCTTTTGTACATGCCTGTCGTGTACAATTCCTTCAACCCTACATCATCAGTGATACTAGCAATGTCCTTAGATGAGGAATTAGTGATAGCAGATACATATGAAGAATTTGTAGCATTAGATGCATTTGAACATTCAGGTGAAGAATTAGCAGTTTCACGTTCAATGCACTTCAAACATGGAGGAACAAATTCTTCCTGAGTAGCACTGATTTGTTGAGCAAGCAATGAATCACGCTCCTTCTGAAGATCTCCATAACTCATTCTTAGCTTCTCAAGATCTTGCTTTCTTTGAAGAAATTCATAAGAAACCTTCTCGTGATCAGACAAGAGAGTGTTATGATGACCTTGAAGGTTGTCAAACTTGGACTGAAGTATCTGAAGATTTTCAGTCAAGTCTTTAGTGCGATCCATTTCTTCACCCAACATATCATCACTTTTGTCTAGCATGTTTTGAACCTTTTCAATAGCCTTTTGTTGTTTCACAGCAATCTTAGCAAGTTTAGAGTAGCTAGGCTTGAGGTTTTCATCAGTTTCATCCTCACTAGATTCAGAGGAGGGGTATTTAGTTACCTTGGCACCCTTTGCCATGAAGCAATAGGTGGGAGCGTAGTCATCATTGCCTTCATCAGCCTTGTTGGTGATACCATTTTCTTCAGAGTTGAAGATAGACTTGCTGACGAATGCAGTAGAAAGAGCTAGGCTTGCCACACCATACTCGGACTCCTTGGATGCCTCCTCTTCCTCAGATTCAGCCTCAGAGTCCATTTCCTTGCCAATGAATGCCCGAGCCTTCTTGGAGCTTCTCTTCTTGTGAGATGAAGATTTTGAGGATTTTGATGATGAAGACTTTGAAGATCTCTTCTTCTTCTTGGCATCATCAGAACTGTCATCCTTGTACTTCTTCTTCTTTAATTCCTTATCCCACTTAGGACAATCTTGAATGTAGTGACCAGGCTTCTTGCATTTGTGGCATAGCCTCTTCTTGTAGTCACTGGATGAGGAATCATTACTCCTTGAGGATTTGCCAAAGCGACCACGTCTTGAGAACTTCTGAAATTTCTTTACGAGCAGTGCTAGTTCCTGGCTCAGTTCATCAGGATCACCAAGGCTGCTGCCAGAGTCTTCATCTTCAGACTCAGAGACAGCCTTGGCCTTCAGAGCATGTGGTTTGCCATAGCTCGAACCATAGAGATCTCTCTTCTCGCCAAGCTGGAACTCATGAGTGTTTAGCCTCTTGAGGATATCAGCGGGGTCAAGTGACCTGTAATCAGCACGCTCTTGAATCATCAGTGCCAGAGTATCAAATGAAGAATCAAGCGATCTCAGCAATTTCTTCACCACCTCGTGGTCGGTTATGTCAGTGGCACCAAGTTCTTGAAGCTCATTTGAGATGTCAGTGAGGCGATCAAAGGTTTGTTGAACATTTTCATTGTCGAGTCTTTTCAAGCGGTTGAAGAGATTGCGAAGAACGTCAACACGAGAGTCATGTTGAGTTGAGACTCCTTCATTTACTTTGGACAGCCTATCCCAGATAAGCTTAGCAGTTTCCAAAGCACTCACCCTTCCATATGGCGCTTTGCTCAGATGGCCACATATGATGTTCTTCGCTTGAGAATCGAGTTGCTTGAATCTCTTCACATCAGTAGCGTCCAGAGAAGGTGTGACCGAGGGAACACCATTTTCCACAACATACCAGAGATCGTTATCAATTGCCTCAAGATGCATTCACATCTTATTCTTCCAGTAGGGGTAGTCCGTTCCATCGAAGGTAGGACACCCAACAGAGACCTTGATCATACCTGTGGTCGACATAACTAAAACTCCAGGCGGTTAAACCAAAATCACACAGAACAAGAGAGTACCTTGCTCTGATACCAATTGAAAGTGCGTTATATCGACTAGAGGGGGGTGAATAGGCAATTTTTATGAATTCTTCACTGAGGAACTTGTTGGTGAGGAAATTCCTTAGCGAAGAACTACTTGCAGTGGAATAAGTACTCAGAAGTAAACATAACAGAACACAAGCATAGTCATCATGAGGAAATGAAGACAAGCACAGAGTACAGAAAGCGTAAACACAGGATGAAGACGAACAAACTGAAGAAATTGAACTGAGGAAATTGAGAAAGTCTTCAGTCAAAGTCTTCAAACAGATATGAACAAGAACACAACAAGTGAAAATGAGGAATTGAAAGAGTTGAGGAAATAGAACCAGTAAGCTTGGTGAAGACAATGATTTGGTAGACCAGTTCCAACTGCTGTCTCAGTTGTACATCTGGTTGCAGCGGCTAGGTATTTAAACCAAAGGACACACAGTCCCGGACACACAGTCCTCACCGTATTCTCCTGGAGGTAAAGTCACACAGACCTCGCCCAATCACTCGTGGTAAGTCTTCAGGTGACTTCCGAACCTTCAAAAACTCGGTCACTCGGTGATCCACAATTCCTCTTGGATGCTCTAGACCTTGACGCCTAGCCGTCTGGAAGAAGCACAGTCTTCAAAGGTAACAAGCGTCGGATCCATGCAGGATCAATCTCTTCAGTGATGCTCAATCACTTTGGGTTTGAAGGTGTTTGGGTTTGGGTTTTGGGTTTTCCTCACTTGATGATTTTCGCTCAAAGTCCTCGTAGGATGGGATGCTCTCAAATGACAAGTGTCAGTTTCTCTCAGAGCAGCCAACCAGCTAGTGGTTGCAGGGGGCGGCTATTTATAGTCGGGGAGCAGCCTGACACGATAAGACATAAATGCCCTTCAATAATATGACCATTAGGTGGGTAGATATTTTGGGACAGCTAGCGCGTAGCACAACAATGGTTGGAATTTTGACTCTCAAATTCCTCAGGGCTGTCATGCTCCTCACTGTGTAGGCAATCCGCACTGGCGAATTCCTAACTCCTCAATCAGAACAAATTCCTCAGCGACTAGAAGAACTTCTTCTCTGTCACTAAAAAACGTGACTGAACTGTACGAGATTTCCAATGGCTTCACTCGAAGGGATTGGTAGGTGTTGAATTTTGAGTTGAGCATCACATGGAAATTTTTCCTTAGTATTTCCTCAACCCTTTAACAGTACGGTGTTTCCTATGACTCAAGAAAGAGAAAATGAAACTACGAAAACAAAAGTCTTCACGCTTCATGTTCCTCGAATGAATTCCAAGTCTTCAAGGTCACACCAATTTCTTCAGTTTCAAAGTCTTCTGAAAGTCTTCAGAAATCCAAAGTCTTCAGTTGAAGAACTTCATTTTTAGTGGTCGACTTTCTCTATAAATATCAAACTCTTCATAGACTTATAGACCTTTGTACACTCACAAACGCATTAGTCCCTTAACCTATAAGTCTTCAATACACCGAAATCACTAAGGGGCACTAGATGCACTTACAGTGCTGAAACCCCAGCTAGCCTAGTTGATGGGAAATCTTTAGATGAGCATGCTCATTTTGTGCATCACTGTTTGTCTGAAAAAGGGAGACTCTTATGGGATCAAATAAACAGATTGGTGGGTTATGCTTGGAATCTTTGTGAATTTTGTGATTTTACTTGTTGCTCTAAGAACCCTAAAAAACACCTTCCCTACCTATGCGAGTTTAATGAAAATGAAATCTTATCGTTTTATGCAAAGGGTGTTTATAGTTACTATGATATCAAACATATTGAGGAATTTGTTGCTTTTAAGGGTGCTTATGAAGTTGCTTATTTGATTGAAAAGTATGATATTACTCTCTACGAATTTGAAAATTTTGACATACTTAAATATTGCTATGAAAACTATGCTCATAATGTCTATGTCAAAGAATTTATTGAGAGGATGACTGTTGCTTTGGAAGAAAATAATGATATGAATGAATCTATAGATAATGATGATCCCGATGATTTGATTGAAATATCCCTTTATGAACATGATGCTTGCTATTCTTGTGGCCTTGATGCCAATATTTATGAAGATGAATTTGCTATAGTTCCTTATGTTAAACATGAGCTCGTTGCTATTGCACACATACTTGGTAGTTCCTTAAATGAAAAGCATGATTGCAATGATGTTACTATAAATTCTCTTGATGTCAATTGTGCTAATAATATGCAAAACCCTAAGCTTGGGGATGCTAGTTTTGCCATGTCTACTACTTGTTGCAATGATCATGATTGGGGTGATTCTTCTTATGATCGTGAAAATTTATTCAAGCCCCATGATGAATATGAGATTGATAATAATGTTTGCGATAATATTGAAAGTGGGATTGGAAGAGTGTCAAATTTAAATCCCACATATTTGGATAATGTTCAATCTAATGAAGTTTTTGACAAAAGTGTGTTTGGAGAGGTCATGCCTTTAGTTAATGATAATCACACTATTTTGGAAGAGTGTCAATTTTGCATGCATGTGGATCATGTTGAAAATATTGTATGTGATAGCTATTTTGATGAATTTTCTTGTGATCCCAGATGTAATTATTATGAGAGAGGAAAACATGGTTGTAGAAATTTTCATGTTACTAAATTACCTCTCGTCATGTTGAAATTGCTATTGTCCCTTTCTTCTTCTTTGCATATGCTAGTTTTTGCTTGCCTTGCAAATTTGTTTGCTTATAATATGCCTATGCATAGGAAGTATGTTAGACTTAGATGTGTTTGTCACATGTTTTATTATGCTCTCTTTATGCTTCAATTCTTGTCTTTTATGTGAGCATCATTGAAATCTGAATGCCTAGCTAAAAAGGCTTTAAAGAAAAGCGCTTGTTGGGAGATAACCCAATATTTTTCCTTGATGTTATTAAATAAATAATCAATATACTTTCTGTTTAGATGTGTTTTCATGTTTTATTTAGTGTTTGTGCGAAGTAGAACCTATAGGATAACCTATGGTGACAGTTAATTTGATTCTGCTAAAAAACAAAAACTTTGCGCTCACGAGAAAAAAATCAATAAATCACAGAAACGTGATTTTGCGTTGATTATTTTTGCGGTAGATCAATAGACAAATTGCCTAACACTTCCTGTTTTGGTAGGATTTTTGGTGTTCAGAAGTATTCGAAAGTTACAGATTGCTACAAACTGTTCTATTTTTGACAGATTCTGCCTTTCGTGTGTTGTTTGCTTATTTTGATGCATCTATGGCTAGTATGTAAGGGTATGAACCATAGAGAACTTGGAATACAGTAGGTTTAACACCAATATAATTAAAGAATGAGTTCATTACAGTATCTTATGTGGTGGTTTTTCTTTCTTTCACTAACGGAGCTTATGAGATTTCCTGTTGAGTTTGTGTTGTGAAGTTTTCAAGTTTTGGGTAAAGATTTGATGGACTATGGAATAAGGAGTGGCAAAAGCCTAAGCTTGGGGATGCCCAAGGCACCCCAAGATATTCAAAGATAACCAAAAGCCTAAGCTTGGGGATTCCCTGGAAGGCATCCCCTCTTTCGTCTTCGTCTATCGGTAACTTTACTTGGAGCTATATTTTTATTCGCCACATGATATGTGTTTTGCTTGGAGCGTCATGTATGATATTAGTATTTTATTTTTAGTTTACCACAACCATACTTACCGTACACACCTATTGGGAGAAGCCCACTTGATTTGAAATTTATTAGAATACTCTATGTGCTTCACTTATATCTTTTGAGCTAGATAATTTTTGCTCTAGTGCTTCACTTATATCTTTTAGAGCATGGCGGTGGCTTAATTTTGAAGAAATTGTTGATCTCTCATGCTTAACTTATATTATTTTGAGAGTTTCCTAGAACAACATGGTATTTGCTATGGTTATAAAATTGGTCCTAGAATGGTGAGCATCCAAGTTGGGTATAATAAAAACTATCATAGAAAGTGCATTAAAAATTATGATCAATTTGATGCTTGATAATTGTTTTGAGATATAAAGGTAATAATGCTAGAGTCATGCTAGTTGGGTAATTATGAAATTGAGAAATACTTGTGTTGAAGTTGGCAAGTCCCATAGCATACACGTATGGTAAAAGTTGTGTGACAAATTTGTTGCATGGGGTGCTCTTTGAGTGCTTTCCTTATGAGTGGCGTCGGGGACGAGCGATGGTCTTTTCCTACCAATCTATCCCTCTAGGGGCATGCGTAGTAGTACTTTGCTTCCAGGGCTAATAAATTTTTGCAATAAGTATATGCATTCTTTATGACTAATGTGAGTCCCTGGACATACACACACTTACCCTTCCACTTTGCTAGCCTCTATTGTACCGTGCAACTTTCGCCGGTATTGTGAACGCATTATTTACCTTCCTCAAAACAGCCACCATATCTACTTATTACGGGATTTACATAGCCATTCCAAGATATATGTCCATGCAACTTTCGACCGTTCCGTTTATTATTACACGCTCCATCATTGTCATATTGCTCTTTGCATGATCATGTAGTTGACATCGTATTTGTGGTAAGGCCACCTTCATAATTTTTCATACATGTCACTCTTGATTCATTGCATATCCCGGTACACCGCCGGAGGCATTCACATAGAGTCATATTTTGTTCTAAGTATTGAGTTGTAATCTTTGAGTTGTATCAATAAAAGTGTGACGATCTTCATTATTAGAGCATTGTCCCAAGTGAGGAAAGGATGATGAAGACTATGATTCCCCCACAAGTCGGGATGAGACTTCGGACTTTATAAAAATAAAAAGAGGCCAAGAAGCCCAAAAAAAGAAGGCCTAATAATCCCACCAAAAAGAAAAAAAAGACAAAAAAAGAGAAAAGAAAAAAAAGAGAAAAATGAGAGAAAAAGAGAAGGGACAATGCTACTATCTCTTTTTCAACACTTGTGCTTCAAAGTAGCACAATGGTCTTCATGATAGAGAGTCTCTTATGTTGTTACTTTCATATACTAGTAAGAATCTTTCGTTATAGAACTTGGCTTGTATATTCCAATGATGGGCTTCCTCAAAACGCCCTACGTCTTCGTGAGCAAGCAAGTTGGATGCACATCCACTTAGTTTCTTATGTTGAGCTTTCATATATTTATAGCTCTAGTGCATGCGTTGCATGGCAATCCCTACTCACTCATATTGATATCTATTAATGGGCATCTCCATAGCCCGTTGATACACCTAGTTGATGTGAGACTATCTTCTCCCTCCTTGTACTCATAACCACCATATACCACACATATTGCTATGTCCATGGCTTGCGCTCATGTTTGCATAAGAATTGAAAAGGCTGAAGCACGTTAAAAAGTATGAACCAATTGCTCGGCTCGTCATCAGGGTTATGCATAAGGGGAGTATTTTGTGTAATAGACACTACACCATAACACTATTTTCCCAACAGACAGATTGGTCTGGAAAACAACTTCCACTGATAAACAGTCGGTTGGGAAAGACTTTTGCCGACTGACACGGTCTGTTGGGGAAAGTCCAGACGGGAAAGCCTTTTCCCGACCGACATATCTTTCCCGACCGACTATTGGACGGCTATAGGAAACATTACCGACTGACTTTCTGTTGGCCCTGCCAGGAACCTTTCCCGACCGATTTTCTCTTACAAACCTTTCCCGACCGACTGTTTGACGGCAATATCTTTGCCGACCAACTATCCATTGGCCCTGCCATGAACCTTTGGCAACCAACAGTAGGACGGTGATTCCTTTTGCCAACCGACAGTTCATCTACACTTTGCCAATGGTGTTTGGCGTATTACAGTACCAAAACAATATCAATCAGGTGACATATCTCATCATTATCTATCAAGTTACAATAACTTGCATGTACTCTCAAATATTAAACTAGGACCAAACAAAAATAACACTTATAATTCTCATAATAGAGGTAATAAAATAAGAGGAAACATTTGTCTGGGTGACCGAAACACCCGATAGGTTTATAAAATGATAGATGCATGTCCGACGATTCAATGCTTTCTACGTTACAAGATATCCTTTACAAAATGGTAGCTACAAGATGCATTGGTTTTGCTCCATTACAAAAGATATCTAGTTGACGCAAACTGACAGCTTCATGGTTTCTTCTTGTTCCTCTTGTCTTCCGTGCACAACCTGGCAGCAACATGGAAAGACAAAAAACCGTACAGTTAATATACATGCAAGCGGATGAAATTTCCTTTTCAGTGAGTACTACTGTACTACCTATTCAGCTTGAGAGTAAAGAGCATCAGGCATGAAACATAGAAACTGAATTAATATACAACCAACTAAATTTGAGGTGAATAAGTTTGATTTGCAGACCTGTAAACTTGGGATCCTTACGAAAGTGTCAAACTAAGAATAACCAATGTCGACCAGGAGACGCGACCCCAAGTTTTGAGAAATAATTGGATGATTGAAGCATTTCATGACTATCTTCACATGATTTATATCACAGGGTTAAAAAAATGTTGTGCACTGACGATTTATGTTATGCTGTGAAACTGAAAATAATTCATGTCAAGCTGCATAATATGGAACATAAACAAATGTTGTAGCTGTAGCTATGTTGACTGCTACACTCGTCTAGTTATAACTACAGGAAGCTAAGTACTAGCGGCCTTTTGACAATGATGATGAAGAAAAGATATGTTCTCACGTTTTCTTATCGATAATGAAATAAACAAATGTTGTCTTTCCACCACCATCAGAGATCTGCAAGAGAGAAAGAATATGAGACATAAAAATCAAAGGGAAGTCCAGACTACAAGTTTCACATGCATCTGTCATCTGTTGATGTTTGATTTTCTGTAAGAGAATACCTCGCGCAAGATTAACACGGAGGCAGATGCCCCTGGCTTGTAGGGTTTCATCTACCAAAGTGATCATGAATCAGTATGACACGTCAAACAATTTTAGCCAAGTAGACAAAAGACATATTGTTGGTGATTACCTTGCTAGATGGTCATGCAATGGACCTTGTGACAGCATCGGCGACAAATTGTAAACCATCATATTCATCAGGCAGAGTTGCATCCCTTGTGATCACAACATTGACAACAACCTCACGAGAAGATCTAGGAGGCTACAAGAAAATTATCATATATATATATATATACATATCCGCTTTGTATATAATTTCTTTACTACCTAAAATCCAGGATAAATTATTGGATATATACGTACCCGTGTATGTACATAATTTCATTAGTAGCTATATATACCATGGGTATGTTTATATTATTTGGAGTCAGCACAATTTGTTGATATAAATAATAAAATATTTTGTCATGGATACTCATGAATGTATCAATTTTTATGTATACATATATTCATTTGTGTGTAGAAAATTCACAAGCCGCCAAGTCACATGCGAGCTATTAAATGCTAGGTGCCTGAGCACCTAGGTGCCCCCAACAATTTACCTATATATTGTTTGTGACTCTTGCGCTTGCCTTTTTTCCTCCTGCAAAAGACACACTGTATGAGTACATCGCTGAAAATAGAAAATATTAGTGGATCAAACACAAGACTTATGAGGCTCTACATTATGAAAATCATATACTAAAAACAAAAATAAACACTGGACACTCCACACACCTTATGCACTAAGGTGGTGTCGCAAATATTCTGCTACTTCTCTTCGTCGGCTCAATGTTACACACATTTGTCCTTTGTTTAACTGCAGAAAAAATGAGAGAGATGAATGTCAGGTCACATGTAGAGAGAACAGAGAGGCTTGTGCTACATTCTATTGTGATCCATTGTTTGGCCCATATGCCCATTGTTTGCCCCTTAGTTGTAAAAGTAAGTTTGTGCCACCAGTTATATTACCCGACCCCATGGAGGACATCTTGGCACTGTATAGTCTGGTCAGATGCAATGTTTCAGTAGCAGAAGTGATTATTGCATCATAAATGTTTCAACACAATATTTGACCTTTGCATTGAAGGAAATTTGACAATCATGGTGACTGCTCTGGTCCTTTGGAATTTGGGTAGTAAAAATATTTATAACAATAAATGGAAAAATATTTATAATGAGAAATGCATATACTAATCCACAGTATCTTTTGTATGCATCATAATCAGTCTGCATAGTGTTAGTTTCTAGGTTAATTTTGGTTGTAGTTGCTTGCAGGGAAACATGACAATAATAAACCTGTCTATATGTCTATATGATACCAAGATTCAAGATGAGCTTAATTCAGGCCATTGTGGGCCAGGTCCTTTTCTTTGAGAGGCAGGAAGCAAGAACTATCCAGCGGGAGTTCTGCATTTTGATTCCATGGTTCCTTCCTTCGGCTGGATGTGGTTATCCAGCAAAGTGGTGTACACTAAAATAAAGCGAAACGAGGAAAGCAAGATAACCATGTCACAAGGCTGTCTATGTTTGGCTTGAGCCATCTTTCAAGCAAGGAAGAACTATTGCTGTGTTGTTTTTCTTGGGTGGCATGAAGAAGAATTCAATAAGAAAGTAAAGCATGAAGAAGATTTCAGTAAGAAAAAGTTAAGTGAGTATTTGGGCAGTTGGATGGCGGTATGCTGACGCACCATTGTCGTGAACTCAGCCCAGAAATGTGCTTAGCTGGAGCAGCACAAACACTAGAAACGCATCCATTGGTGCTGCAAAGAAGATTCACTTTCAAGAGAACCAAATTATTTTCACAATTTTTGACAAAGAAGCTGCAGGCTGCCAACAGAACTAGTACTGTAATAAAAATTAAATCTAACATAACTCAGTACTATAAAAATATATTAAATCTACATAAACAGCGTCTACCAACAGAGTACTGACGGGGCAAATAAGACAGTCTTCTACCCATAATCCACAGTGAACTCCTTCACTCCCAGTTCATCTCTTAACAAACTTTGTAATACAAAATTGATCCGGCAAAATAACTGGACGCAAAGACAGAGGAATGTATGGAGGGGGAGCTGTACCTCAGCCGCTTCGTTGCCCCTGCCTAGCCGAAGACAGAGAGGGTTGCCCTTGCCCAGGCGCAAGCTGCCCCCATGCAAATCTGCCGATGCGTGTGTCTTCGTGAGCTAGACGGTGGAGATGGGGAGGTCAGGTCAGGGATGTTGGAAAGAGGCGGCCAACCGGAGAGAGAGCACGAGGGTGTGGAGCCGGCGGCGGAGAGAGGCAGGACGGAGTTGGGCTGCGCTGTAGGGACAGGGCGGCGCGGGCGGTGCTACAGAGGAAGGGCGGCGTAGGGCAGCTGTGGGATAGACCGGCAGTAGCCCCGGGCGGGGCGGGGCGGGGCGAGGCGGGGCGGCGGTCGGAGGCGTGGGCGCCGACGTGCGTGGGGAGCAACAGGAGGATAGATCTAGGGATTTCGTTGGTGAGGAACGAATGGAGCGTGGGGGCGGCGGCATCCTGATTTTGAGGGGGGAAACTTCGCGGATTGGGCCGGTTCGGCGCTAAATGTTTGGGCTCACGAGGCCCACTTTAGCGTCCGACTGTCGGTCGGGATTATTTACCGACCGATGTTCCATGGGCCATAATAGAATCCCCGACCGACCGTTGGATGGTATATGTTGTACTATTCCCGACCGACAACGGGTTAGTGTAAACGGATTTTCCGACTCACAGTCCGTTAGAAATTTTCCTAGCCGACTGTGGGTCGGCAATAGTTGCTTTTTCCCAACAGACGTCAGTAGGGAATTATGGTGAGTGGTGTAGTGAGAGATGATGGCCTAACTATATGATTTTGTAGGGATAAGCTTTCTTTGGCTATGCTATTTTGATAGGACATGATTATTTGCTAGTATGCTTCGAAGTATTATTATTTTTTATGTTTTATAAGCTTTTATCTTGAATCATTTGGATCTGAACAATCATGCCACAATAAAGAAAATAACATTGAGAATTATGCTAGGTAGCATTCCACATCAAAAATTCTGTTTTTATCATTTACCTACTCGAGGACAAGCAGGAATTAAGCTTGGGGATGCTTGATACGTCTCCAACGTATATAATTTCTGATCGTTGCATGCTATTATATTACCCGTTTTGGATATTTATGGGGTTTACTTTACACTTTTATATCATTTTTAGGACTAACCTACTAACAGGAGGCCCAGCCTGTATTGTAGTTTTTTTGCCTATTTCAGTGTTTCGAAGAAAAGGAATATCAAACGGAGTCCAAACAGAATGAAACCTTTGGGAGCGTGATTTTTGGAACGAACGTGATCCAGAGGACTTGAAGTGCAAGTCAAGAAGCTTCCTAGGCAGCCACGAGGCTGGAGGGCGCGCCCCCTACTAGGCGTGCCCCCTATCTCGTGGGCCCCTCGGGCGTCCACTGACGTACTTCTTCCTCCTATATATACCTACGTACCCCGAAAACATCAGGGGCAACCACGAAAAGCTATTTCCACCACCATAACCTTCTGTATCCGCGAGATCCCATCTTGGAGCCTTTGTCGGTGCTCCGCCGGAGGGGGAATCGACCATGGAGGGTGTAAGGGCATATTTATCCCCAATATGTTTTGGTGATTGATGACAATGCTTGTGCGGACTAATCGTGTGCGTTTAGTTCTTTCAGGGATTCATCCATTGGCACGAGACAATTTCCTCCCCTCGGTGTTGTAATTCAAGACGGTGTAGCTCCTTCGTTTTGTTGTTGCTGGACTAGTTTTGTAGGAGTCACCGTACTATCAAGAGGGGATCCGCTTTGGTAAGACTTGGGTGGAATCACACGTACACATCCTTTTCACACCCGTCGTCTTTCCTTCCGCATCTCTGGAGCTGCCGTTTTCCCCTTGTATGCTTTGCTCTGCCCTAGCGGTAGTACCGCGACCACAGCGCCGAAGCTCCCCAGCGGTAGTACCGCTCTCAGAGCGGTAGTACCGCTTGGGTTTTTCGGCCGTAGTACCACTGTTTGTCTGGGCTACTTCCGCCTCGATTCTCGAACGAAGTTTTTCGTGTCGGGTTTTGCGGCACTAAGGGAGGTAGTAGGAGCGGTAGTACCGCCCAAAGCGGTAGTACGCTCTTCCCTAGCGGTAGTACCGCCCTGGGGTCAGGGCCCAGGGCAGCGCGGCAGTACCGCTGGGTCGACCGGTAGTACCGCCCTTCCCTAGTGGTAGTACCGCCCTGAGGTCAGGGCCCCGGGCAGCGCGGCAGTACCGCTGGGTCGAGCGGTAGTACCACCCGGAGCGGTAGTACCACCCTTCCCTAGCGGTAGTACCGCTCTATGCGGGGCTGGTGAGTGGGATAATAGTTGGATTGTTCTTCCCACTATAAAAGGGGGTCTTCTTCCCCAAAGTTGACCTACCTCTTTCCCCCAAAGCTCCATTGTTGCTCCAAGCTCCATTTTCGCCCGATCTCTCTCCCTAGCCAATCAAACTTGTTGATTTGCTCGGGATTGGTTAAGAAGGCCCAGATCTACACTTCCACCAAGAGAAATTTGATTCCCCCCACTTATCCCTAGCAGATCTTGTTACTCTTGGGTGTTGAGAACCCTAGACGGTTGAGGTCACCTCAAAGCCATACTCCATTGTGGTGAAGCTTCGTGGTGTTGTTGGGAGCCTGCAAGTGTTGTGGAGATAGCCCCAATCTTGTTTGTAAAGGTCCGGTTGCCGCCTTCAAGGGCTCCAATAGTGGAATCACGGCATCTCGCATTGTGTGAGGGCGTGAGGAGATTACGATGGACCTAGTGGCTTCTTGTGGAGCATTGTGCCTCCACACCGCTCTAACGGAGACGTACTTCCCTTTAAAAGGAAGGAACTTCGGTAACACATCCTCGTCTCCACCGGCTCCACTCTTGGTTATCTTGTCCCTTTACTTTTGCAAGCTTACTTGTGTTATATCCATTGCTTGCTTGTGTGCTTATTGTATTTGCATCATATAGGTTGTCCATGTAGTTGCACATCTAGACAACCTATTTCATTGCAAGTTTTAATTTGTTAAAGAAAAGTCTAAAAATTGTTAGTTGCCTATTCACCCCCCCTCTAGTCAACCATATCGATCCTTTCAATTGGTATCAGAGCCTCGTCTCTTTATTAAGGACTTTGCCGTCCGAAGAGTATGGTTGACACCCACGACGGTGCGGAGGAGCACTCCGGTGTAAATCCCATCTCGTCCACGGCCGAAGGGGGAGCCTCGGTCTCCCGTGAGGAATTCAATGTGGCTTTAGACACATTGAAAACCTCCATGACGGCCGAGGTTAAAAGCATGTTTTCTGATTTCTTAGACGGACTTAAACTATCTACCTCGCCGATGAAAGTGGGTGATCCCACTAACAAGGTGATGGATGCTACCTCCGACAAAGGGGAAGCTAATAGTGAAAAGAGTCCGTCTACTAGTGGTAGAAATGGCACCGGCATTTTTGCCAATGTGGAACCCCCAGTGTATAGAGGACCGATCCCCTCAACTCATTTGAATCATGCCGGTCCTCCTCCTAAATATGTGAAAAATGAAGATTTTGATGCTTGGCTCTATTGCTTCAAGCGTCACTTAAAACATGTGAACACTAACCTTTGGAGAATTATCGAAGAAGGTTTCTATCCTCATGATCCGCGCAACTTCACCCCTCGAGAAGAAGTGGACAATCAATTCAATGAAAGTGCTCTCTTCATCATCCAAGATGCAATCCTTCCCGAAGATCTCCCTCATCTTCGACCTCATGCCATGGCTAAAGAAGCATGGAAATGTGTCGAGCATCTCTATCGAGGAAGTGCTAGCATTCAACGCTCCAACTATGAAGTGGTGCAAGATGAAGCCGATGAGTTTGCAATGAAAGAGGATGAAGAACCTCGTGAGCTCTTTCGAATAGTGACCAAACTCGCGGTCGCACTCCGAGATAATGGGAGCAAGGACACGGATGACAACTGGATCAAGCGCAAGTTCCTCAAGGCCATGATGCCCTACAACAAGGCCATGTCCTCCGTCATTCACCAAAGACCGGACTTCCACTCCATGACCACTAGTGAAGTGTTGGATGAGTTTGTTGCAATGAGCATCTTGGACAAGACCGCCGACAATGCGGTGCTCCGTTCCCAAAGGGCAAAGAAGCCCAATCTTGCCTTGAAGGCCAAGGTTAGTGTGGAAGAAGAAGAAGAAGAGGAAGATGAGGAGAGCAACCCTGAGGACACGAAGTATGATTATCATGAGCACATGGCTCTTGCCTCAAGACAGTTTTGGAGTAAGAAGAATACAAGACCCAACTTCAACAAGAACAACTCAAGTGGCCTCAAGGGGAAGCAACAAGTTAGAACCTGTTTCAACTGTGGCAATGTTAGCCATTTCGTTGCGGATTGTCCCTACGAGAAGTGGGAAGACAATGGTGGCAAGTTCATCCGAAAAGACAAAGCCAAGTCCTTCCCAAACAAGAACAACTTCACCAAGAAGACTCCGTCTCGCGGGTTGGTGGTTCAAGAAGAATACCGTGAGGATGACGATGATGATGAAGATGGTGAAACAATGGCCATGGCATCCGTTGCCATTGTCACAACTCCCCGGGTGTCTCTCTTCGATGCACCTAACGAGAACATCACCGCCAAGTGCCTCATGGCTAAGGCCACCAACAAGGTAACCTCCAACATCAAAACCACCATTATTCCTAACCCTCCTTCAATGGATGATTTTGATAATGGTTAGGGGTCTAATGAGGAGATCAACGAATTTGAGTCCTTCATGAGGAAGCTCAAGGGCAAATCCAAGAAGCACTTTGTTGCTCTCTTGGAACAACTTGGTGAAGCCAATGACATGATCGAGGCTCACGAAGAAACCATCTCTAAGATGGAAAGTCATAGTCGTGACTATGCCAATGAGATATCGGATCTCTCTAATGCTCTTGAGGAAGAGCGTGAGCATCGTTTGGCTCTTGAGGAGTCACACAACGATGGTCATGCTAAACTAAAGAAAGATCTTGATCATGCTCTTGTTGTGTCTCGTGTTCTAGCTTCCGAGAAGGCTAAACTTGGGGTTGATCATGTTAGACTCACGGAGGAGTTTGATGTACTTGACAAGGCCCACAAGGTCTTGAAAGGTGCTCATGCTTCCCTCAAGGAGTCTCATGCTCAACTCCAAGTTAAGCTAACCAAGGAAAAGGCCACATTTCCTCACATGGTCTTAATTGATAATGCAAATGCTACTAACCCTTGTTGTGAGCATGTGCATCTTGTGGAGGAGAATTCCAAGTTGAAGGAACAACTCGAGAAAGGTCTTGTGTCATGCATACAAGGCGAGAAGAACCTAAATGACCTTTTGAGCAATCAAAAGGAAGTTGTGGGCAAGGAGGTAGTTGGGTTCTCACCCAAGTCCAAGAACAAGAAGAAGAACAAGGAGAAGAAGAGCAAGACCGATTGACCTCCTCCGCTCACGCAAACCTTTGTGAGGGAGGGAGAGGTGCTCCTAATGATAAGAAGAACAATGGGAAGAGTGGTGATGCCAAAGAGCGCAAAGCCATCTCTCCCAAAAAAACCGGCGACTTTAACCCATCTTATGTGTTGTGCCGTGCTAGTGATGGGCATGTTTATGCTAAATTTGTTGGTTCTCCTTATGAGTACATTGAGTGGTCTATTTGGGTTCCTAAGACCCTTGTTACTAACATCAAAGGACCCATTACTCAATGGGTACCTAAAACCAAGCATTGATCTCTTGTAGGTGTTTGCTTCCGGTGGGGGATCATGGTTGCTCGATAGTGGAGCAACAAATCATATGACCGGGAGCAAGGACTTGGTGGTGGACGTGCACAAGATCCCATCTATGCCCACCAATGTCGAATGGGGTGATGCCTCACATTCTAAGGTATTGGGCCTTGGCAAGGTTGTCATTTCTCATGATCTAACGACCGAGAAAGTCATGCTTGTTGAGTCCCTTGCGTTCAATTTACTTTCCGTTCGTCAACTCGCACTCATGGGCTTTGCCACCTTCTTTGATATTGATACTATGGCCCTCTTGTGGAGCAAGACTCTTAAAGTAGCCTTTGTTGGGCATCTCGAGAACGGTCTCTATGTGATTAACTTTTGGGAGCAACCCACTAAGACCGCGACATGCCTAACGGCTAAAGTTGATGTGGGATGGCTTTGGCATCGCCGTTTAGCCCACGTCAATATGAGATCTTTGCAAAGTCTTCTCAAGGGGGACCATGTTCATGGACTAACAAATGTTAGTTTTGCCAAAGATCGTGTTTGCAGTGCTTGCATCGAAGGAAAGCTTCATGAGACGGCTCACCCTCCCACGACAATCTTCTACTCAAAGAGACCCTTGGAGCTCCTGCACATGGACCTCTTCGGGCCTCCATCCTTTGACAGTCTTGGGGGTAGAAAGTATTGCTTGGTGACTGTGGATGATTATTCAAGATACACTTGGGTATACTTCTTCAAGAGGAAGAGTGAGACTCAACAAACCGTCATCGACTTTGCAAATGAAGCTCAATGTCAACATAATGCAAAGATTCTGACAATAAGAAGTGACAACGGCACCGAGTTCAAGAACTACACCTTGGATGAGTTTCTTAGTGATGAAGGGATCAAGCATCAATATTCTACACCATATACCCCTCAACAAAATGGTGTTGCGGAGAGGAAGAACCGGACGTTGATGGATGCGGCAAGGACCATGATGGAGGAGTTCAAGTCTCCATACAACTTTTGGGCCGAAGCCATCAACACAGCTTGTCATGCATCCAATCGGCTCTATCTCCGCAAAGGCTTGAACAAGACTCCGTATGAGATACTCACCGGGAACAAGCCCAATCTCAAGTACTTCCGGGTGTTCGGGTGGAAGTGTTTCATTCTCAAGAAAGGTGTTCGTTTGTCTAAATTCGAGGCTAGAGATCATGAGGGCATATTTGTTGGTTATGCTACGAACTCTCATGCTTACCGTGTTCTCAACAAGTCCAATGGACTCATTGAGGAGACGTGTAACATAGAGTTTGATGAAAATAACGGCTCCCAAGTGGAGCAAAGTGGTACTTGTGATGCAGGTGATGAAATTCCTCCCCAAGCCATAAGAAGAACGGGTATTGGTCATATCCTACCCATTGAGGAACCCCTTGTGGCCAAAGGAGAAGGACAATGCTCCACCTCGGTGGAGCCTTCACCTACTCAAGACCCACACGCTTCCGAAGAACAAAGTGAAGGCCCTAAACCTAGGGAACAAGACCAAGGGCAAGATCAATTACAAGATGGTGGTGAATCTCCACATGATGCCCAAGGTCAAGTTCTTCCCCTCGAGCAAGTTCAAGATCATGAGCAATCTCAAGATCGAGAACAAGCTCTTAACGACGCTCAAGATGATCAAGTGAACCCTCCTCCTTCGACATCTGAGGAGGAATTGGAGCGTCGTTCCGCGAAGATTGCTTCCAAACTCACCACCAAAGGTCATCTCATGGAGAATGTGGTTGGAAGCCTAAGAAAGGGGGTAAGCACTTGTAGAAAATTAGCAAACTATTGTGAACAACACGCGTTTGTCTCTTGTGTTGAACCCCATAAGGTCTATGAGGCGCTCGAAGACTCGGATTGGCTCAATGCCATGCATGAAGAACTCAACAACTTCGAGTACAAAAAGGTGTGGAGATTGGTGCCAAAGCCCTCCGGGAACCATAACATCATTGGAACCAAGTGGATCTTCAAGAACAAGCAAGATGCTCATGGGAACATCATTCGCAACAAGGCAAGATTGGTAGCACAAGGCTACTCCCAAGTCGAGGGTATCGACTAAGGTGAAACCTTTGCTCCCGTTGCTCGCCTTGAATCCATTCGTTTATTGATTGCTTATGCTTCCCATCACAACTTTAAGTTGCAACAAATGGATGTTAAAAGTGCTTTTCTTAATGGTCCTATTAATGAGTTGGTCTATGTCAAGCAACCCCCCGGGTTCGAGGATCCCTTCTTCCCGGATCATGTGTATCAACTCGATAAGGCGCTCTATGGCCTTAAACAAGCCCCACGTGCGTGGTATGACCACCTTACCGAGTTGTTACAAGATCGTGGATTTGAAGTGGGGCTAATCGATCCCACTCTTTTTACTAAGAAGGTCAAAGGGGAGTTGTTTGTATGCCAACTATATGTTGATGACATTATCTTTGGTTCCCCTAACAAAGCTTTCAATGAAGAATTTGCTGCTCTCATGACCTCTAAGTTCAAGATGCCTTTGATGGCAGAGTTGAAGTTCTTCCTTGGTTTTGATATCAAACAAAGAAGAGAAGGTACCTTCATCAACCAAGCCAAATACACTCAAGACATGCTCAAGAGATTCAAGTTAAGTGATGTCAAGCTGGCCTCTACTCCAACACCCACCAAGTGCCAACTTGACATTGATCCCAATGGTAAAGCGGTGGATCAAAAGGTATATCGCTCCATGATTGGCTCCTTGCTTTACCTTTGTGCATCTAGACCGGATATCATGTTGAGTGTGGGGATGTGTGCAGGGTTTCAACCTGCACCAAAGGAAAGTCACTATGTGGCGGTCAAGCGAATCTTTCGATATTTGGCTCATACCCCAAACTTTGGCTTATGGTACCCAAGAGGGGCAAACTTCAAGCTTGAAGGATTTATGGATTCCGATTGGGCAGGAGACAAAGTGGATAGGAAGTCCACTTCCGGAGGGTGCCAGTTTCTTGGGTGCTCTTTGGTGAGTTGGTCTTCCAAAAGGAAAAGTTGTGTATCTCTCTCGTCCACCGAAGCTGAATATGTGGCGTCCGGTAGTTGTTGTGCACAACTCCTATGGATGAGGCAATCTTTAAAGGAATACGGTGTCATTTGTGACAAAGTGCCTCTTTGGTGTGACAACGAAAGTGCCATCAAGATTTCTCTCAACCCGGTGCAACACTTCAAGACGAAGCACATTGAGATTCGGTACCATTTCATCCGGGATCACATTAGGCGAGGAGAGATCGAGCTCAAGTATGTCAACACTCATGATAAGCTTGCAGATATTTTCACGAAGCCCTTGGATGAAGCAAGATTTCGCGAGTTAAGGCATGAGCTAAATATCATTGATTCGAGCAATGTGACTTGAACCCTTGCACACCCCACCCCACTGAACTTGGTACCTAGCTTAGATGTAGGCATGGACATAGGGGGAGTGTTGTTCTCTCAATGAACTTTCCCTCCCCCATTATGCATAAAACGATGAACTCTTTCACAATAGCCATTCCTGATGGTACTTGTGCTTCAAAGACGAGTTTTGGTCATGGGCCCAAGGATAATTCTTCGCGGTGCCATACCAATTAACTCAAACATAGGTGGCTCCGGCCACCGCCCTCTCCTGAGAGAGGCTAGAGCTTGCTCTGTTTCGTGTGGTTGTTTGTGTTTGAGTTGTTTCTGTTCTGTTGTGTGTGTGTGTGTTGCCGCGTCGGTCCTCTCTTTCTGTTGGCCTTGCTTTCCGTTTCTTTTTGAGCGTTAGCCGTTGGTCTAGAAGCCGTGTGTTTGCTGAAGCGGTACTACCGCTGGTGGCGAGCGGTACTACCGCTCTTAGCGGTACTAGCGCCCTCCAGCGCGGTACTACCGCCCTCCAGCGCGGTACTACCGCTGAGAGGCGCGGGCTGGGGGTTATATCGGGGGCAGGGGGAGTTTCTTCTCCCCCATACCCATTCGCTCGCCCCCTTCGCCCTGTTCGTCTCTGTCTTCAGCAACCGGTGCCGCGGGAGGGCTCCGGCGGATCTCCCTCTCCGGGGCGCTCCTCTCCGTTTCCTTCGGTGGAATCGATCCCCACCTTGTCCTCTTGCCATGGATGCCGGTATTGCCCCCGTTCCCTGTTTCCTTTTTTCTAGCTTTATAGGGGCAAAAGCTGTTGCATCTCTAGATTTTTGTCTAGATCTAGGCTTGAGTAGGATGGAGAAGGCTTCTAGACTGTTTGGATTAGTGTTTGGTTGGTGTATTTTTGAATTTGGTAGGACGGTAGTACCGGATCTAACCACGGTAGTAAGAAACTGTTGTTTCCCCACCTCGGGCAGTATTACCGCTCTCCCAGAGCGGTACTACCGCTGAGAGTGGTACTACCGCTCTCTCCAGAGCGGTACTACCGCTTGGAGCGGTACTACCGCTCAAGGGTCACGGTACTACCGCCTTCTACCAGGTTCCATCATACTCCTACCTCTCAGTGATCCTCTTTGTTCGTGTTTCTGGCTTACGCTCGTTCTTTCTGGTTGTTTGCGTGTTTGTGTGTGTGGTTCCAGGTGATGAGGTTCCTGAGCATCAGGCTCGTCGTGTCAACCCCAGTCATGCCTCGTCCAAGCGCTACCGCACCACTAAGCCCACTGAGCCTGCCGGAGGATCTTCTAGTGCTCCACCTCCTCCTCAACTGCAGAAGAAGCCTGGGGTCAAGCCAAAGTCAAGCAAAACCGTGCCAGAAATGTCGCCCAAGGAGTTCTAGGCAAGGCGCCGCCGCACCCCGTATGAGGTCGACCAAGATCCCACTTTGGTTAACCGTCCATTCTAGAACAGGTTCCAGTTTGCCATCTACTTTGATGTTCTCGAAGCCAAGAAGAATCTCTATGTCAACGTGCACTCCATCGACACCGAGAATATGGAGAACGATCCTGACTACTTTGGTGAAGGACTATGATGCTGATATTGTGGCCCAATTCTATGCACGGTTCACCTTGGGACCGATGAGGACAAGACTCTGACTTGGATGACAAATGGCAAGTTGCTGTCAGTCAAGTGGAAAGCTTTCATGCAATTGATTGGGGTGGAAGATCTAGGACTTGAGTCTTCTGTCGGCTTTCGCCCCCACCGTCGCGCCAATGCCACTCACAAGCAAGCTCTGTGGCCCTACTGCACTCTGAGGATCAACCCTGAGACGAAGGAGACCTATGAGCTGCCTGCCTATCTGGATATTGTTCACCGTATCTTTAGAGAGACTCTTTTCCCTCGCATCGGGAATCTGGACCAGGTTCACTCTTATCTCGTGGACATGCTTCTCTTCTGTCAGCGGGAGAAGGTGCAGAGCACTGGAGAGTCCTTGGATATCTCTCATGTTATGTGGTCTGAGCTGGTTTCTGCTATCTCCGAGTGCAAGTGCCCGATTTATGGTCCATTCATTATGCTGCTCATTGAGAAGGCTTGGGATCGTGTCTATCCCAAGGTGGTGCTGGAGATTGGAGAGTTGGTTTCTCACGATGTCAAGCATCTGAGGAAGAAGGATAACTGGGGCACTCAGGCCCCTAGGACTGGAGTTCCTTCATCTGCTGCTGCCATGGAGACTGAGGAGGAGATTGGGGCTGAGGCCGAGGATGAAGATGATGACTACGTGCCTTCTGAGGCAGAGCCCTCTTGGGCCAAGAAGCTCAAGATGAAGGTGAAGAAGCTGTTTTGCATGGATTCTCATGGTCAGTACATGACTCATGTGGCTGAGAAGAAGGCTCGAGGTCGCCACAAGGAGCTCATGCGTTAGATGGGTGCTATTGTGATTAGTGGTTCTGAGGATCAGCTTACCGAGGAGGAGGAGTGGATTCAGCAGCACTGCCCTTGGACTGATTCTGATGCTGAGCACTTCCCGGCTGACGATGGTACCGCAGATGATCCCTCTGAGATCTGATGGGTGTCCCTCGTTTGCCTTCACCTGGAGCCGTAGCAACACTCCCTCTCCTTTTTGGTGTCTCGATGCCAAAGGGGGAGAGAGTTTAGGGATTTGCGCTTTGTGTCTTCTCTCTTTTGTGTTTGTGCTTTCGCTTGTTGCTTTATTTGGTTTGTGTCAGTGAGACCTAAGTTCTGGTTCTGTCAGTAAGACCTAAGCTTGAGTCATATGGTGTGAGACATATGCTACCTTACCTTTACGCTTCATTATCTATGTCTTTCCAGCTTATGCGTTCCATGCTTATCCTGTTATATATATGTTGCTCTCATATCTTGCTTAGGTAGTTGGTCTCTAAAATGTAGGGGGAGCATTGATCCTGGCATCTGTGCCGTGCAGTCCAAAGCACTTTTCTAGGTAGCACATATCCAGGGGGAGCCCTTCTACATTTTAGGACGTTTGTGCTTTTGCGCTTATCCTATATCTATCATATTGTGCAAATCCTGTATTGTCATCAATCCACCAAAAAGGGGGAGATTGTAAGGGCATATTTATCCCCAATATGTTTTGGTGATTGATGACAATGCTTGTGCGGACTAATCGTGTGTGTTTAGTTCTTTCAGAGATTCATCCATTGGCACGAGAAGATTTCCTCCCCTCGGTGTTGTAATTCAAGACGGTGTAGCTCCTTCATTTCGTTGTTGGTGGACTAGTTCCGTAGGAGTCACCGTACTATCAAGAGGGGATCCGCTTTGGAAAGACTTGGGTGGAATCACACGTACACATCCTTTTCACACCCGTCGTCTTTCCTTCCGCATCTCTAGAGCTGCCGTTTTCCCCTTGCTATGCTTTGCTCTGCCCTAGCGGTAGTACCGCAACCACAGCGGTAGTACCGCCGAAGCTCCCCAGTGGTAGTACCGCTCTCAGAGCGGTAGTACCGCTCCAAGCGGTAGTACTGCTCTCTGAGCGGTAGTACCGCTTGGGTTTTTCGACTGTAGTAGCGCTGTGTGTCTGGGCTACTTCCGCCTCGATTCTCGAACGAAGTTTTTCGTGTCGGGTTTTGCGGCACTAAGGGAGGTAGTAGGAGCGGTAGTACCGCTCTTCCCTAGCGGTAGTACCACCCTGGGGTCAGGGCCCCGGGCAGCGCGGCAGTACCGCTGGGTCGAGCGGTAGTACCACCCGGAGCGGTAGTACCGCCCTTCCCTAGCGGTAGTATCGCCCTGAGGTCAGGGCCCCAGGCAGCGCGGCAGTACCGCTGGGTCGAGCGGTTGTACCGCCCGAAGCGGTAGTACCGCCCTTCCCTAGCGGTAGTACCGCTCTGTGCAGGGCTGGTGAGTGGGATAACGGTTGGATTGTTCTTCCCACTATAAAAGGGGGTCTTCTTCCCCAAAGTTGACCTACCTCTTTCCCCCAAAGCTCCATTATTGCTCTAAGCTCCATTTTCGCCCGATCTTTCTCCCTAGCCAATCAAACTTGTTGATTTGCTCGGGATTGGTTAAGAAGGCCCAGATCTACACTTCCACCAAGAGAAATTTGATTCCCCCCACTTATCCCTAGCAGATCTTGTTAATCTTGGGTTTTGAGCACCCTAGATGGTTGAGGTCAGCTTGAAGCCATACTCCATTGTGGTGAAGCTTCGTGGTGTTGTTGGGAGCCTCCAAGTGTTGTGGAGATAGCCCCAATCTTGTTTGTAAAGGTCCGGTTGCCGCCTTCAAGGGCTCCAATAGTGGAATCATGGCATCTCGCATTGTGTGAGGGCGTGAGGAGATTACGGTGGCCCTAGTGGCTTCTTGGGGAGCATTGTGCCTCCACACCGCTCTAACGGAGAGGTACTTCCCTTTAAATGGAAGGAACTTCGTTAACACATCCTCGTCTCCACCGGCTCCACTCTTGGTTATCTTGTCCCTTTACTTTTGCAAGCTTACTTGTGTTATATCCATTGCTTGCTTGTGTGCTTATTGTATTTGCATCATATAGGTTGTCCACGTAGTTGCACATCTAGACAACCTATTTCATTGCAAGTTTTAATTTGTTAAAGAAAAGTCTAAAAATTGTTAGTTGCCTATTCACCCTCCCTCTAGTCAACCATATCGATCCTTTCAGAGGGCTTCTACATCAACACCATAGCCTCTCCGATGAGTTGTGAGTAGTTTACCACAGACCTTCGGGTCCATAGTTATTAGCTAGATGGCTTCTTCTCTCTCTTTGATTCTCAATACAAAGTTCTCCTTCCTCTTCTTGGAGATCTATTCGATGTAACTCTTTTTGCAGTGTGTTTGTCGAGATCAGATGAATTATGGGTTTATGATCAAGTTCATCTGTGAGAAATATTTGAATCTCCTCTAAATTATTTTATGTGTGATTAAGTTATCTTCCCAAGTCTCTTCGAATTATCGGTTTTGTTTAGCCTACTAAATTGATCTTTCTTGCCATGGAAGAAGTGCTTAGCTTTGGGTTAAATCTTGCGGTGTCCTTTCCCAGTGACAGCAGGGGCAGCAAGGCACGTATTGTATTGTTGCCATCAAGGATAAACAGATGGGGTTTATACCATATTGCATGAGTTTATCCCTCTACATCATGTCATCTTTCTTAATGCGTTACTCTGTTCTTATGAACTTAATACTCTAGATGCATGCTGGATAGCAGTTGATGTGTGGAGTAATAGTAGTAGATGCAGGCAGGAGTCGGTCTACTTGTCACGGACGTGATGCCTATATACATGATCATGCCTAGATAATCTCATAATTATTCACTTTTCTATCAATTGCTCGAAAGTAACCTATTCACCCACCGTAATACTTATGCTATCTCGACAGAAGCCACTAGTGAAACCTATGGCCCTCGGGTCTATCTTTTATCATATAAGCTTTCAATATACTTTTATTTGCATCTTTACTTTTCCAATCTATATCATAAAATACCAAAAATATATTTATCTTATCATATTATCTCTATCAGATCTCACTTTCGCAAGTGGTCATGAAGGGATTGACAACCCCTTTATTGCGTTGATTATGAGTTATTTGTTTGTTTGTGCAGGTGCGTGGGACTTGTGAGGAGCCTCCTACTGGATTGATACCTTGGGTCTCAAAAACTGAGGGAAATACTTACGCTACTATGCTGCATCACCCTTTCCTTTTCAAGGAAAACTAACACAAGCTCAAGATGTTGTAATAGACTCCACAGCCGGATGCGAGCTGTTAAGTTTCTTGGATGCCTACTCAGGGTACCATTAGATCAAGTTGAACCCGGCCGATCGCCTGAAGACCGCCTTCATCACACCCTTCAGAGCCTTTTGCTACCTGACCATGACATTTGGTTTGAGAAATGCCGGTGCCACTTTTTAGCATTGCATGGAGAAGTGCCTCCTCAAACAGGTCGGCAGAAATGCCCATGTATATGTAGACGATATTGTGGTGAAGAAGGAGAAGTGCGGTACCCTTCTAGAAGATCTCAAGGAAACTTTTGACAATCTACGCTGCTTTCAAATCAAGCTCAACCCTGAAAAATGCATTTTTGGAGTACCAGCCGGCCAGCTCCTTGGCTTCCTGGTCTCTGAACGCAGCATTGAGTGCAACCCTGTGAAGATCAAAGCCATCGAGAGGATGGAGATGCCCACCCGACAACGATACGTCCAGAAGTTCACCGGGTGCTTGGCATCCCTAAGCCGCTTCATAAGTCAGCTGGGAGAGAAGGCTCTTCCCTTGTATCAACTAAGGATGGCAATGGGTCGGGTTTGGATAGGGTTGAACAATATCAAATCCATATCCATATCCATGAAGACAGTCTTTGCCCGCCCATGAAAAAAATCCATGGGTGAAAAATTGTGTCCATGTCCAAATCCGATGGATATCCATATCCACTGGATATCCATTGGGTCCTCTTGAGACATATAAATAAGACTTAACACAATATTAACATAAACTCTTCCATTCTTCACCTCGTGCCAGGCTAGGCTTCACTTATGGTAAATCAACATCCAGTAACAACCTAAGATCATTTAGTATTTTTCTAAAATATGAGAATGACGAATCATTTAAGAAGGAGATAAAAATAAGGGAAGGGGTGTTGGAGTATGTTATGGAGGGGATTGATTATCACCTTATAAAAGTTACGATGGGGATTGTGTAATTTCTTATGCACGTTTACATAAAAAAAGTGTAAAATTGCAGTGGGACATGTGAACGTGGGGGCGGGGATAGCAGATTTTTTTTGCATCAAGTCATACTATTGGGTCGGGTTTGGGTATATCCATGGGTACAAGATTATATCCATGCCCTACCCACGAATAATCGGGTCGGGTTTGGGCGCCGCCCATGGACACAAAAGCATATCCAAACCCTATCCATTCGGGTCAGATATCCATGGATATCCATGTCCATGGATAAAATTGCCATCCTTAGTATCAACTCATGAAGAAAAGCACTCACTTTGAGTGGAATGACCAGGCGCACGAAGCCTTTCTCCAGCTAAAGAAGGTGTTGACCATGCCGCCTGTCCTGGCGGCTCCGACTGACAAAGAGCCCATGCTCCTTTACATTGCTGCAACCAGCCGGGTGGTGAGCACAGTCATTGTGGTGCAACACCCAGAAGACGGCAAGGCATAGCCGGTCCAGAGGCCCGTGTATTATCCAAGTGAGGTTTTGTCGGCCTCATAGGAAAACTATCCCCACTACCAGAAGATGTGCTACGGCGTGTACCTTGCCGCCAATAAGCTCAAGCCGTACTTTCAAGAGCATCCCATCACGATCGTTTGCACTGCCCTGCTTGCCGAGATCACGGGCAGCTGGGATGTGTCAGGCCGGGTGGCCAAATGGGCCATTGAGCTGGCGCCATACACCATCTTCTACCAGCCTTGCACCGCCATCAAGTCCCAAGCGCTCGCCGACTTCCTCGTCGAATGGGCCGAGACCGAGTACCTGCCACCAGCACTAGATTCCACCCATTGGCGGATGCACTTTGATGGTTCCAAGATGAGCACCGGTCTGGGAGCCGGCATCATCCTTACCTCTCCCAAAGGCGACAAGCTCAGATACACATTGACAGTCCATTTCGCCGCCTGCAATAATGTGGCCGAGTATGAGGCACTCGTACACGGGCTTCAGCTGGCCAAAGAGCTCGACATCTGCCAGATCCTGTGCTGGCGACTCAGATTTGGTGGTCCAACAGTCGTCTGGCGACTGGGACGCCAAGGATGCAAATATGGCAAGCTACCGCTTCCTCGTCCAGCAACTCAGCAGATATTTCGAAGGGTGCGAGTTCCTTCACGTGCCACGGGCCGACAACGAGCAAGCAGATGCCCTGGCATGAATCGGCTCCACCCGGCAAGCAATACCAATCGGCGTCTCCCTTCAGCACCTCCTCAAGTCGTCTATCAAGCCTTCGCCAGAATAGAATTCCATCTTCGTGTCAGCTGCTCCAGGAATAGTCGGATCCGACTTGGGGACCTCAGCAGTCGACTCGGGGACTTCGGCAGGTGGCTCGGGGACTGCTGCAGCCGCACCTGGCATGGGACTTCAGAGCCTGGCCCAGAGACTGCAGCAGCCGGCCCGGGGACTTCAACCACACAGCAGGCGGTGGCCGACCCCAACCCGCCACCTCCCAACCCAACCGCCCTAGTTGCAGTGGGTGTGCTGGTAGTAGAAGAAATCACAGCTCCATCATGGGTGCAGCCCATCCTCAACTTCCCGGTGAACAGAGAGCTCCCGACTTATGAGATCTCGTCCTGGCAAGTGCAGCGCCAGGCAGGAGCCTACACGATAGTAAATAGAGAGCTTGTCAGGCGCAACGTGACTGGAGTCTTCCAGCATTGTGTAGAGCCAGAGAAAGGCATGGCGATCCTCAAAGATATCCACCAAGGCGGATGCGGCCACCACGCGGCCTCAAGATCACTTGTTGCCAAGGCCTTCCGCCATGGTTTTTTTGGCCGACTGCTTTGGACGACGCCAAAGACTTGGTCAAGCATTACAAAGGGTGCCGGATATTCAGCTCCAAACAATACTTGCGGGATTTTGCACTCAAGACCATCCCCCTCACTTGGCCCTTTGCCGTCTAGGGGCTGGGCATGGTGGGTCCATTCAAGACAGCACGCGGAGGCATGACTCATTTGCTTGTCGTTGTTGACAAGTTCACCAAGTGGATTGAAGCAAAGCCAATCAAGAAGTTGAATGGGCCGACTGCCGTGACCTTCATTGCAGATATCTCTGTCCGGTACGGCATACCACACATCATCATCACCAGCAATGGCACAAATTTTTCCAAGGGAGCATTGGCCCGTTTCTATGTGACACAGGGCATACGACATGACTTAGCATCTGTTGCCCCATCCGCAGTCAAACGACCAAGTTGAGTGAGCAAATGGCCTCATCCTCTCCGGCATCAAGCCCCGATCGATCGAGCCATTGGAGTGCTCGGCCGGCTGCTGGATCGATGAGCTATCATCCGTCCTTTGGAGCCTGCACACCACTCCGAACAAGTCAACCGGATTCACTCCTTTCTTCCTCGGATATGGGGCCGAGGCTGTCATCTCAACTGGCATCGAGTTCGACTCACCTTGCGTCACCATGTACACGGAGGCGGAGGCGAAGGAAGCACAAGAAAGACGACTTTGATCTGCTGGAAGAGGGCCGGCTGTTAGCACTCAGTCGGTTCACCATCTACCAGCAGAGACTTCGCCGCTACCACAATCGGAAGGTCAAGCCAAGATCCTTCCAAGAGGGAGACCTTGTGCTTCGGCTGATCCAGCGAACAGCCGGCCAGCACAAGCTCTCGGCCCCTTGGGAAGGCCCCTTCATCATCAACAAGGCCCTGGGCAACGACTCCTGCTACCTCATCGATGCACAAAAGCCCAGGGCGCGCAAGAGGGACGACTCCGTCAAGGAATCAGAGCACCCGTGGAATGCAAACCTCCTTTGAAGATTTTACAGTTGATGCAGTATGTACCATGCTATCTTTTGTATTAAATACAAGACATCGGGTCTCCCGAGGAGCACTCAGGGACTACCCTTTTTATCTATATGATAAGTTTCATGCCTATGATTGTGTCACTTCATTTTTCTGCCTGGCACCGGGTTCGACCTCGGCCCCGGGGGCTTGCTGCCTTGTATTATCTCAATGCTACGTGTAGTCGGACAAGTAATGTGCCGGCATTGAAGCCCGCTCTTGCCACAAGCCGCAGTTTGCAGAATGATTGTCCGGCTGGCAAGAGTCGAAGGCAGGAAACGATGCCCACATGAAAAATGGCGAAGGACAAAAAACATTTACATAAAATAGGCCGGCTTCCCGCCTCGCCGACCGGCAACTGAGAAGCTGGCCGGTCGGCTTCTCACTTACCTTGCTACATCCTAAGCGGCCAAAGTACTTTTCCTCCCAAATGGTTAAGCACTTGTCTCAACCACAGTCCGCAGAGCGGCTGCCTGGCTGGTAAGGCGGCAGCCAAGGGAGGGTGGCAAAGGAAAAAGCCAAAAAGGATCAAAACGTAAGGAAAGTGGGAATTCGGCAAAAGCACGACACGTGCGAGATAATATGTACATAAGCAAGGCTTTCAAGCCAGAATTCAATAAGTTTGAATACACCCCAAGTGGGTGGAACTGTGCGAATTTAATAGTATTCTTCAAAAGACTACTAGGCAGAAAAAGTTAAAGATAAGTTGGCCGCCTAGGCCAAGGGAGCAGCAGGCGGGTCCGGCAGGTTGGTGGAGTCGGCGGCGCCGGCTGGTGGAATGGTCGGCTGGCAAGTCTCGGCTTGGTCGTCCCCAGCAGCAGTCGGTGTGCTCACACGTGGCTCGTTGCTTGAGGCATGGTCGGGTTGAGGCTGGCCGTCCGCTCCGTCCTCCGGCACGACGTCTTCACCATCCTCGCTCTCCTCGTATCGCCCTCGTCGCTGGAGGCAATCTCCTCTGCCGAGTCCTCGCCATCTTCCAGGTTCATCCCGAACAAGTCCAGCACCACCTCAGCACCCTCTTCGTTCAGCTCAGGGACGAAGATGTCGGTGTCGGTGTACTCGACGATTGCCGCATCGCGTTGAATGAGAGCAGCCCTCACCGCCACCAACTCCTCGTAGGCCTCCTGCCGGAACGTGGCCAACTAGGCTAGATCTAGCATGGGGTACCGCGCCTTGACAAACTCCAGGGCCCGCTGTGCGCCTGCCCGGGCCAAGGAGCCCTTCCACGCCTCAAAGCGGCCGACTGCCACGTCCAGCCAGTCGGTAGTCCGACTGGGGGTGCACGGAGCTTGGGTGTCTGGCTAGAGGGCGGAGATCACCTGGGCTCTGACACGATGTAGCCGGCGGAGCATCTGATGAGCCGGCTAGAGACGGGCCTGGATGGCAAGGAGCTGCTCATCGAGCGACCAACGGGCGTTCGGCGCGATCTGCCCACCAGCCTGCCTTCGCTCTTCGTGGCAACATTTAATGGCTTGGCTGCTGGCAACGGCGTAGCCAGGGAAGTATTCTGCGCAAGAAGAAAAAGAAAATATGAAGTCAGAAGCTGGATCATATAGCAGTTGGCAAACGAAGGAAAGAAGAAGGCAACTCACCATCGACCATATCCTCGATCCGGCCGTAGCCGTCGTTCAGCGCCCTCTTTGTTTCGTCCCAGTTCCACCACTGAGTCTCGAACTCGGCTTAGAGAGCGGCCTTGCTGTCCTTCGCCTTCTGAAGGGCCGCCTTGTGAAGCTCCGCCTGTTCAGCCAGCTCTTGACTAGGCAGTCACGCTCCTGGGCCGCCTTGTTGCACTCCTCCTCCTTGGCGTGCAGCGCGGTTTGGGCATCGCCCAACTGCTGCTGCAAGGCAGCATTGGCTCCTACAAAACAAGAAAAGGCAGACGGTCAAAAATCAAGAAATAAGACAAGAAGTTGCTGGAGAGATCCGGCCCGAATGCTCAGCAGTCAGCCCGAATCTCGGGGACTACACCCAGCGGGTGCGCTGACGCGCCCCCACAAGAGAGATAAGGCGGAGTGCTTACTCCCGCTCTTGAACAAGTCTGTGGTCCGCTGGGCTAGTGCTACATCTTGAGCTTGCGTTGGTTTTCCTTGAAGAGGAGAGGGTGATGCAGCACAGTAGCGTAAGTATTTCCCTCAGTTTTTGAGAACCAAGGTATCAATCCAGTAGGAGGCTCCTCACAAGTCCCATGAACCTAGACAAACAAAAAAAGAACTCTCAACCAACGCGATAAAGGGGTTGTCAATCCCTTCACAGCCACTTGCGAAAGTGAGATCTGATAGAGATAATATGATAAGATAAATATATTTTTGGTAGTTTATGATATAGATTAGAAAAGTAAAGATGCAAATAAAAGTAGATTGAAAGCGTATATGATAAAAGATAGACCCGGGGTCCATAGGTTTCACTAGAGGCTTCTCTCAAGATAGCATAAGTATTACGGTGGGTGAACAAATTACTGTCGAGCAATTGATAGAAAAGCGAATAATTATGAGATTATCTAGGCATGATCATGTATATAGGCATCACGTCTGTGACAAGTAGACCGACTCCTGCCTGCTTCTACTACTATTACTCTACACATCGACCGCTATCCAGCATGCATCTAGAGTATTAAGTTCATAAGAACAGAGTAACACATTAAGAAATATGACATGATGTAGAGGGATAAACTCATGCAATATGATATAAACCCCATCTTTTTATCCTCGATGGCAACAATACAATACGTGCCTTGCTGCCCCTGCTGTCATTGGGAAAGGACGCTGCAAGATTGAACCCAAAGCTAAGCACTTCTCCCATTGCAAGAAAGATCAATCTAGTAGGCCAAACCAAACCAATAATTCGAAGAGACTTGCAAAGATAACTCAATCACACATAAAAGAATTTGAAGGAAATTCAGATATTTCTCAAAGATAAACTTGATCATAAACCCACAGTTCATTGGATCTCGACAAACACATCGCAAAAAGAGTTACATCAAATAGATCTCCACAAGAGAGGGGGAGAACATGGTATTGAGATCCAAAAAGAGAGAAGAACCCATCAAGCTAATAACTATGGACCCGAAGGTCTATGGTAAACTACTCACAACTCATCGGAAGGGCTATGGTGTTGATGTACAAGCCCTCCATGGTGGATTCCCCCTCTGGCAGACTGCCGGCGATGGCTCCAAGATGGGATCTCGTGGATACAGAAGGGTACGGTGGCGGAAATATTTCTTCGATGGCTCCCTTGATGGTTTCGGGGTATATGGGTACATATAGGAGGAAGAAGTACATCAGTGGATGCCCGAGGGGCCCACGAGACAGGGGACTCACCCTATAGGGGGGGTGCCCTCCACCCTCGTGGCCCCCTCAGGAGCATCTTGACTTGCACTCCAAGTCCTCTGGATCATGTTCGTTCCAAAAATCACGCTCCCGAAGGTTTCATTCCGTTTGGACTCCGTTTGATATTCCTTTTCTTTGATATACTGAAATAGGCAAAAAAACAGTAATACGGGCTGGGCCTCCGGTTAGTAGGTTAATTCCAAAAATGATATAAAAGTGTAAAGTAAAGCCCATATACATCCAAAACAGGTAATATAATAGCATGGAACAATCAAATATTATAGAGACGTTGGAGATGTATCAAGCATCCCCAAGCTTAATTCCTGCTCGTCCTCGAGTAGGTAAATGATAAAAACAGAATTTTTGATGTGGAATGCTACCTAGCAAAATTCAATGCATGTCTCTTTATTGTGGCATGAATGTTCAGATCCAAATGATTCAAAATAAGAGTTCATATTGACATAAGAAATAGTAAAACTTCAATCATACTAATAAAGCAATCATGTCTTCTCAAAATAACATGGCTAAAGAAAGGTCATCCCTACAAAATCATATAGTTAGGCTATGCTTCATTTTCACCACACAAAATACTCCCATCAAGCACAACTCCGGTTTCAGCCAAGCAATTGTTTCATACTTAAATTATCTCAAACTCTTTCAACTTTCACGCAATACATGAGCGTAAGCCATGGATATAGCACTAAGGGTGGAATAGAATATAATGATGGGGATTGTGTGGAGAAGACAAAAAAAGAAAGTCTCACATTGACGAGGATAATCAACGGGCTATGGAAATGCCCATCAATTGATGTCAACATGAGGAGTAGGGATTGCCATGCAACGGATGCACTAGAGCTATAAATGTATGAAAGCTCAATAAAAGAAACTAGTGGGTGTCCATCCAACATGCTTGCTCACGAGGACCTAGAGCATTTGAGGAAGCTCATCGTAGGAATATACAAGCCAAGTTCTATAATGAAAAATTCCCACTAGTATATGAAAGTGACAACATATGAGACTCGCTATATGAAGAACATGGTGCTACTTTGAAGCACAAGTGTGGAAAAGAGATAGTGACATTGCCCCCTTTTTCTTTTATTCTTTATTTTTCTTTATTTTTCTTTTTTTTCTTTGGCCTTTCCTTTTTTTTCTTTGGCCTTTCTTTTTTTCTTTTTTTTTCTTTGGCCTTTTTTTTCTTTTTGGCCTTTCCCCTTTTTTTCTTATGTGATCATCACACTTATATGTTTACAACTCATGAATTACAAATCGAAACTAGAACAAGATATGACTCTATATGAATGCCTCCGGCGGTGTACCGGGATGGGAAATGAATCAAGAGTGACATGTATGAAAAGGTTATGCATGGTGGCTTTGCCACGAATATGATGTCAACTACATGATCATGCAAGGCAATATGACAATAGTAATGCATGTCATGATGATAAACGGAATGGTGGAAAGTTGCATGGCAATATATCCCGGAATGGCTATGGAAATGTCATAAATAGGTAGGTATGGTGGCTGTTTTGAGGAAGATATAAGGATGTTTATGTGTGATAGAGCATATCGTATCACGGGGTTTGGACGCACCGGCGAAGTTTGCACCAACTCTCAAGGTGAGAAAGGGCAATGCACGGTACCGAAGAGGCTAGCAATGATGGAAAGATAAAAGTGCGTATAATCCATGGACTGAACATTAGTCATAAAGAGCTCATATACTTATTGCAAAAATCTACAAGTCATCAAAAACCAAGAACTACGCACATGCTCCTAGGGGAGAGGTTCGTAAGAGTTAACAATCGCACGCCCCCGACCTCCACACAAGGGAAGACAATCAAAAGAGCACCTCATGCAATAAATTTGTTATAGAACTTTTACCATACGTGCATGCTATGTGACTTGCTAACTTCAACACAAGCATACTTTAAATTCATAATCACCCAACTAGCATGACTCTAATATCAGTACCTCCATATCTCAAAACAATTATCAAGTATCAAATTGATCATAGCATCCAATTCACTTCTATAATAGTTTTTATTATACACAACTTGGATGGCCATCATTCTAGGACCAATTTTATAACCATAGCAAATAGCATGCTGTTATAAAAGACTCTCAAACTAATATAAGTGAAGCATGAGAGATCAAAAATTTCTTCAAAATTAAACCACCCTCGTGCTCTAAAAGATATAAGTGAAGCACTAGAGCAAAAGTTATCTAGCTCAAAAGAAATAAGTGAAGCACATATAGTATTCTAACAAATTTCAATCAAGTAGGCTTATCCCAAAAGGTGTGTACAGCAAGGATGATTGTGGTAAACTAACAAGCAATGACTAATATAATACATGACGCTCCAAGCAAAACACATATCATGTAGCGAATAAAAATATAGCTCCATGTAAAGTTACCAATGAACGAAGACGAAAGAGGGGATGCCTTACAGGGGCATCCCCAAGCTTAGACTTTTGGATATTCTTGAATATCTTGGGGTGCCTTGGGAATCCCCAAGCTTAGGCTCTTGCCACTCCTCATTCCATAGTCCATCAAATCTTTACCCAAAACATGAAAACTTCACAACACAAAACTCAACAGGAAATCTTATAAGCTCTGTTAGTGAAAGAAAGAAAAACCACCACATAAGGTACTGTAATTAACTCATTATTTATTTATATTGGTGTTAAACCTACTGTATTCCAAGTTCTCTATGGTTCATACCCTTACATACTAGCCATAGATGCATCAAAATAAGCAAACAACACATGAAAGGCAGAATCTGTCAAAAACAGAACAGTCCGTAGCAATATGTAACTTTAGGTTACTTCTGGAACTCCAAAATTCCTACCAAAATAAGAAGTCCTAAACAATTTGTCTATTGATCTACGTAAGAAAGAATCAACGCAAAATCACGTTTCTGTGATTTATTGAATTTTTTCTCGTGAGCGCAAAGTTTCTGTTTTTCAGCAGAATCAAATTAACTCATATCATAGGTTATCCTATAGGTTCTACTTGGCACAAACACTAAATAAAACAAGAAAACACATATAAACAGAAAGTATATGCAAAATTTATTACTAAACAGGAACAAGAACAAAGAACACAAATAAAATTGGGTTGCCTCCCAACTAGCGCTATTGGTTAACACCCCAAGCTAGGCATAAAAGCAAGGATAGATCTAACTAGTGCCATCTTTGGCACTTGATTCATAAGTAGCTCGCATGATAGATTCATAAGGTAATTTGATTTTGTTTATTGGAAAGTGTTCCATGCCTTTCCTTAATGGAAATTGTAATCTAATATTCCCTTCCTTCATATCAATAATCACGCCAATCATTCTAAGGAAAGGTCTACCAAGAATAATAGGACAAGAAAGATTGCAATCTATATCAAGGAAGATAAAATCTATGGGCACCAAATTTCTATTTGCAACAATGAAAACATCATTGATCCTTCCCATTGGCTTTTTAATGGTGGAATCCGCAAGGTGCAAATTTAAAGAGCAATCATCAAGATCATGGAAACCTAGAATATCACATAAAGTTTTCGGAATTGTGGAAACACTAGCACCCAAATCACATAAAGCAAAACACTCATAATCTTTAATTTTTATCTTTATAGTAGGTTCCCACTCATCATTAAGTTTTCTAGGTATAGAAACTTCCAAATTAATCTTTAATTAGCCATGATATTATCAAGGGGTTTTGTACATTCTCCTAAGGTGATTTCCATAAATGTGCCTCCCGCGGCCGAATCTAAAAGATTTATAGAAGCAAAATTCAACCCGGCATAAATTTTTTGTATGATCATCCATAAATTCAAACCATAAGTAGGGCAATTATGAATCATCAATTTCATTCTTTCCCAAGATTGGGCAACATGCTCATGATCAAGTTGTTTAAAATTCATAATATCGTTCCTAAGCGAGATGATCTTAGCAGGAGGAAAATACTTAGAGATAAAAGCATCTTTGCACTTGTTCCAAGAATCAATACTATTTTTAGGCAAATACGAAAACCAAACTTTAGCACGATCTCTAAGTGAAAACGGAAATAACTTCAATTTTAAAATATCATTATCCGTCTCTTTTTTCTTTTGCATCTCACTATAATCAACAAAGTTGTTTAGATGGGTAGTGGCATCTTCACTAGGAAGGCCGGAGAATTGATCTTTCATAACAAGATTCAACAAAACAGCATTGATTTCACAAGACTCAACATCATTAAGAGGAGCAATCAGACTACTAAGGAAATCATTATTATTGGTATTGGAGAAATCACACAATTTGGTATTATCTTGCGCCATGGCGACAATTAATCCTACACACAAACAAACAGAAAAAGGCAAGCGAAAGAGAGAGGAAGAAGAGGGCAAGCGGAAAAGAGAGGAGACTGGGAAAGAGAGGGAGGATAAAACGGCAAGGGTGAAGTGGGGGACAGGAAAACGAGAGGCAAATGGCAAATAATGTATATGCGAGGGAGAAGAGTTTGTGATGGGTACTTGGTATGTCTTGACTTGAGCGAAGACCTCCCCGGCAACGATGCCAGAAACCCTTCTTGCTACGTCTTGAGCTTGCGTTGGTTTTCCTTGAAGAGGAAAGGGTGATGCAACACAATAGCGTAAGTATTTCCCTCAGTTTTTGAGAACCAAGGTATCAATCAAGTAGGAGGCTCCTCACAAGTCCCATGAACCTACACATATAAACAAAGAACTCGCAAACAACGCGATAAAGGGGTTGTCAATCCCTTCACGGCCACTTGCGAAAGTGAGATCTGATAGAGATAATATGATAAGATAAATATATTTTTGGTATTTTATGATATAGATTGGAAAAGTAAAGATGAAAGTAAAAGTAGATTGAAAGCGTATATGATAAAAGATAGAACCGGGGGCCATAGGTTTCACTAGAGGCTTCTCTCAAGATAGCATAAGTATTATGGTGGGTGAACAAATTACTGTCGAGAAATTGATAGAAAAGCGAATAATTATGAGATTATCTAGGCATGATCATGTATATAGGCATCACGTCCGTTACAAGTAGACCGACTCCTGCCTGCATCTACTACTATTACTCCACACATCGACTGCTATCCAACATGCATCTAGAGTATTAAGTTCATAAGAACAGAGTAACGCATTAAGAAAGATGACATGATGTAGAGGGATAAACTCATGAAATATGATATAAACCCCATCTTTTTATCCTCGATGGCAACAATACAATACGTGCCTTGATGCCCCTGTTGTCACTGGGAAAGGATACTGCAAGATTGAACCCAAAGCTAAGCACTTCTCCTATTACAAGAAAGATCAATCTAGTAGGCTAAACCAAACCGATAATTCGAAGAGACTTGCAAAGATAACTCAATCACACATAAAATAATTCAAAGGAGATTCGGATATTTCTCAAAGATAAACTGGATCATAAACCCACAATTCATCGGATCTCGACAAACACACCACAAAAAGAGTTACATCGAATAGATCTCCACGAGAGAGGGGGAGAACATGGTATTGAGATCCAAAAAGAGAGAAGAAGCCATCTAGATAATAACTATGGACTCGAAGGTATGTGGTAAACTACTCACAACTCATCAGAAGGGCTATGGTGTTGATGTAGAAGCCCTCCATGGTGGATTCCTCCTCCGGCAGATTGTCGGCGACGACTCCAAGATGGGATCTCGCGGATACAGAAGGTTACGATGGAGGAAATATTTCTTCGGTGGCTCCCTTGATGGTTTCGGGGTATATGGGTATATATAGGAGGAAGAAGTATGTCGGTGGATGACCGAGGGGCCCACAAGACAGGGGGCACACCCTACACCCTTGTGGCCCCCTCAGGAGCTTCTTGACTTGCACTCCAAGTCCTCTGGATCACGTTCGTTCCAAAAATCACGCTCCCGAATGTTTCATTCCATTTGGACTCCGTTTGATATTCCTTTTCTTCGATATACTGAAATAGGAAAAAAACAGCAATACATGCTGGGCCTCCGGTTAGTAGGTTAGTCACAAAAATGATATATAAGTGTAAATTAAAGCCCATAAACATCCAAAACAGATAATATAATAGCATGGAACAATCAAAAATCATAGATATGTTGGAGACATATCAGCCAGCTCCCGGACCTGGGAGTTGAAGGCAGTCGCGCGGAGGTTGTGATAATCCTGTAACAAAGACAAAGAAAGGAAGGCGAGTCAGCACTCAAGCCTGCTTGAAAGTACCAGGCCACCTGCTCAGCAGCCGGCACGAAAGTCGGGGACTACACCCAGTGGGTGCGCTGACGTGCCCCCATGAAAGAGTAAAAGGATAAAAAATGAGAAACATACTCGGATGACCGCTCGCGACGCCAGTAACTCCTGCGTGTAATTTTGGAGAGCGGCGGCTTGAGCCTGGAGCCGGGCTCGGACGTCCTGCGCGGCTGCATTCAGAATGGCCGTCCCGCCCCCATGCATCCACTCCGGCAAGCCGAAGTTGGTGGCCTCCACCTCCAGGGCCGACGAGCTTACGGCCTCGGCCTCCTGCGGTCATGGCGCCGATGCCGCCTTCGCCGCACGCCGGTGTCTCGGGGATCAGACCGTGGGGGCCGCCCTCGCCGCCAATTCGCCATCAGCCGGTGGCACCGGTAGTGCATCTGGCTGGTCGCCTTGGTCCTCGTCGGTCGGAGCCGGTGGAGGCATCTCCGCCCCTAGGGTGACGTCGTCGCCCCCTTCCCTATCCATGGACGGATGGCCGCCGCTGGCTCCTCCAGTCAGCTCTGAGATCTCAGGCGCGGGCGGCACGGCGCGCAGTGGGATGACGAGTTGCGAGTCCGGCCGCGTGTGGCCTCTTCAGCTTGCGCCTCGGCCACGGTGTTGGCCTGGGCCTTCACGGCTGCATCCGCCTCCTCCTGCGCCTCCTTGGTCGCCGCCGCCGGCTGCCGCTCCGCCTCCTCCCACTCCTCGTGCACCTCCCGCGTGTTCCTCTATGTCGCCGCCTGGAGCTCGGCAAGCGGGTCCACGCGGCGGGTGTTAGCGGAGCCCTACGCCGTCCTGACCACAATGGCGGCACCAGACCGCTCAAGAGAGAGTGGGGCCCTGATCAAGCAAAATAAAAAAGAACTCAGGACGACATCGCAAGAAAAAGGAAGAAAGAAGACAAGAGAAGTCAACACTTACGTAGACACCGTCAGAAGCTGCTTCACTGTCTTCTTAAACCGGGCCGCCTTCGCAGTGGCATCCTCCCGCTTGGTCGCCGCTGCGGTGCTCCTGGGCTTGTTTGGACGACTGACGAACATTGACGGCGCGGCTCGGTGCTTTAACTCACTGCCTGGGGCAGTCGGCGCGGCCGATGAGCTCGCGACCGCTTAGTCGGTGGCCGGCTGGCGGCGCGTCGCGTTCTCCTCATCATCATCCGGCCAGTCTTCGAGGCCGCTTCCACCTTCGGAGCCGCCTGCTCCGCCGCCACCACCCATGGCATCATCTTCTTCGAAGGCAACCGCCCCCAAGTCGGGGTCGTCCACGTCACTCACCGCTCGGTCGGGGAGATATTTGTGGCCCTGCTCCACGGCGTCGGCTGTCGACCGGGTGGTGAAGATCTGTCTCATGGCCGACTGGTCAGACGGCAGAGAAGACCCCGACAACTAAAGAGAAAGGAGGAAAAGTTAAGAACTTACCACAGGCGGCGCGAGAGCGCGGGAATACGACTCCTTGCCGAACTGCCACTCCTCCTCCGGGAGCTTGCAGTTTGAGATATAGTTCACCAAATGCGCCACCTCCGCGCGCGACATCTCTATGGTGCACATCCGACACGGGTCTCGGTTCCTGCTCATCTGGCAGATCATGTGGGGCCGGCCTTAAAGGGGGAGCACCCGGCGCACCACGAAGGCGGTCAGCAGGTCCAACCCCTTGAGGCCCTCCATCTTTGTCATCACCTTGAGCCGCGTGACAGCGGCGGCGGAGGCGGCTGACAGCGTCTTCGGACGGTACGACCAGTTGGAGCAGGGTTTAGCCGGCGGGCCGGCTGTATAAGCCGGCAGGCTAACAAAGTCGCTGCCGGGTGGACGTTCTTGACATAAAAAATATGATTTTTGCCACAACTTGACCGATTGTGTCAAGCTGATGGCGGGGAAGGGGTTGTCAGCAGTTGGACGCCGCACTGCGAGGAAGGCGCCACACTGTAACGAAGGCGCCACACTAGGCCGCCTTCCCCTTGGCGTAGGTGCCGAGCTTGGTGTAGAAGAACAACCCCCAGAGCTCGACGGTGGGGAGGTCACCGAGGTAGCCTTCACAGAGGGTGACGAAGGCCGACAGCAGCACCACCGTGTTTGGCGTGAGGTGGTGCGGTTGGAGTCCGTAGAACTAGTGGAAGGAGCGGAGAAAGCCGCTCGCCGGCAGGCCGAAGCCGCGAAGGCAGTGCGACCGGAAGACGACGCGCTCGCCTTCCTCCAACGCCAGCGAGATCTCCCTCTTAGGTGGCAGGCGTACCTTTATGAAATCCTAGTCGGGCAGCCACCGCGTCTGGCGAAGGAACGTGATGTGATCCTCATGGACATCGGAGCCGTCCCAAGCCCCGGAGCTCGACCACTCGCGTGCCATGAGCACTTAGAGATTGGCAAAGGCACGGTGCGGTGGTGGGTGCACGAGCTCGCGACGGAGCGACAACGTAGCGAGATGGCTAGGAACGGCGGCGACGAGCTGCGGCGGTAGCAAAGGGAGGAACATGAAGATGGCATATCAGGAGGAGGGCGCGCGTGCGTCTGCCGCTCCCCTCCTCCCCCTACTTATAGCCCCGGGCGGTGGAGCCGAGGGGGCAGGGCATGGGGAATGTGGGATTAACTACGCCCATGCCCCAACGACCCCACATTTACCGCGCAGTAATGGCATGCATTTTCCACGCCCCGGAACGCCAACCGTCCACCTCGGCCGCAGCGGATCCACGCGCATGCCGAGACATGGTGGTGGCGGGCCCCAGCCTACGGCAATGTCCTGCGCGCGTAGGCTGGCAAGCTGATCCAGCTAGCTCGTGCCGCGTGGCGCGTGGTCAGCGAGCGGCGAGTTCGGCACCCGGCGGCGGCCCACCTAGCTCCCGCCCTCGAGTTTCGAAATAACCAGACGGCGTGCCTTGTCACGGCCGACTCCTAGCTGTCGGCTCTTCAAAGAAGGAAGCTGCTGAGGCCTCTCACACGTTCAGCCGCGATGCCCCACCAACTTCGGGGACTACTGTCGGAATAATAAACCATGGGTAGCCCAATCTGTTCCCCCTGGTATTTCAAGACATCGGGGTCGGCTGCGCCCCTCAGGCATCAAAGAAAAAGGGATGCCTTCTGATGGCCGGCTGGTCCAAGCAACCGGCTGCAGGAAGGCGGCAAGGCCCAAAGAGTCACTGCAAAAAAATACACTTCCGTGATGATACATGTTTGTCACAGTAGGTCGCGTTTTTTGTCATGCATGTACATCCATGACAAATTTATGACAGAATCAAGATAGTCATACATGTGCTGTCATAGAAGTGTTCCATGACATTACCAAAATTATCATCACGGAAGTGTCCACTTCCATGACGATAAATCGCGCACCACAGAACTGCTTTCGTCAAGGGTGACCGACACGTGGCATCCACCGTAACGGAACACCGTTAAGCTATCGGGTCGGGTTTTGGATTTGATAACCCGTTAACAGCCCCGACCAATGGGGATTTTCCACGTGTAAAATCATCATTGGCTGGAGGAAACACGTGTCGGCTCACCGTTGGGATAGATGTCATCCACTCATTGGACAGAAGGCGCCTATGATACGTTGACACGTGGAACGACCCAACAGAGGCCCATTCCTGTGAAAAGGCCGGCCCGTTTGACTTGGTCAAAAGGTGGCTGGCCGGCCCACGGAAAGTATGTTAACGGCCTGTTCGCATATAGCCCATTTACAGCCCGCTAACCGAGGGCCCGTTATGCCCTATTCGAATTAGGCCCAGTAGCGTCATCTAGGCCGTCCAATATGATTCTGCCCGTTTTAACTTCCGGCCCATGTGTGGCCCATGACTTCTTTCGGCCCATATGAGGACCTTTGTAACTCTTGGCCCATTAACGGCCCGTTGTGAAACTGACCCGTAATGAACAGTGTATCACTTTATACCCATTAACGGCCCGTTATTCCATTGGGCCGTTTCCAGCCCCAGTTATCTTTCGGCCTTCTCAGGGCCCATTGATTCTTGGGCTCATTTGCAACATTCGGTTACATACGACCCGTTACTATCATTTTCTGCTTGTGGGCCAAATTCAACCCGTCTTTACAGTCGGCCAGTTTGCAGACCATTAATACGTTGGGCCGTTTTCATGTCAAAAATCCCCGTTGGGCTGTTTTCATAGAGTTATCAAATACGGCCTATTAACTGCCCGTTATGGTCCACGAATAGTACTGACCATGATTGGCGAAATGATGATACGCCCCGTAGAAGGCCCATGGATCCTACGGCCCATATGAGGCCCATGGATGGTACGACCCGTAGAAGGCCCATGGACCCTACGACCCGTAGAAGGCCCATTGATCCCTAAGGCCCGTATAGAAGGCCGATGGATCCTACGGCCCGTATAGAAGGCCCATGGTCCTACGGCCGAACGAAGGCCCATGGATCATACGGCCTGCAGGAGGCCCATGGTTACCACAGTCCGTGTGTTGCCATGATTATTTTGGCCTAGTTACCAAAAATAGGCTATTCTGGCCACTAGAAAAACACAGAAAAAGAACTGCAGTGACTACAAGCAAACAACTAAACAAGACAATAAGGAAATAAATAAGCAAGCAATTAAGGCTAGCCTATTACCGCTATTACACATATTACATCCACTAGGAATCAAAGTTCGCCACCAGTGCAAATATAGGGAACAAAGCAGCATATTACATACACTTGGCCGTCAAAATTGGCCACCAGTGCAAATAAACGCGGCAGCAAAACAAGAGCATAACTGAAACAACTTCAGAAGAGCTCAAGAAACGTTATCCTAGATATCCACCATGCTGGCAATAAGCTTAGCAAGCTGATTAGCTTTGTCCTATTTGGCGCTAAAATCCTCCAACGCTTGCTGTTGCACCAGAAAGTATGCATCTGCATGCTCCAGGGACTTCCGCAGTCCTTCCACTTCTTGTCGCAACACAACTGATCGATGTCTTTCAGCTTGTAGTTGAGACTCAAGAAACCGGACTGATTCAGACAATGAGTTTGAATAGCTTGTGCATGCAGTAGTGGCCAGTAACTCGAACACTAAACCAAGACAAGACTTTGGGGTTGTCTCGCTGTCTTCAAGATAGTCTTCCTTAGCTATTTTATCAGCTTTGTTGGAGACCAACAAGGATGTGTCACTATCCTGAACCTTATCTGCATTACTTCCCAATATTCTGTCAGCATTCTAAAAGAAGAAACAAGCAAACACATAACAAGTTTAGCATGTACTACTATATGAAACTCATTTCGGTGAACTAGTTCATTAGTAAGGTGGATAGGATTAAACTACCAAGTCTTCTATTGCCAAGTACTAGTACATAATAAAAGCATCAAACAAACATATATCTATGTCCTATGGTCACTGCATTGTCTTGCCAAATCAAAATAGAGACACGGTTCAAATCATATCAGTTCAAGACAAAACAGCAGTGAAAGAATACAAAGTGTGGGAAACTACATGGCACAACAAGATTTCAGATGGGTACCACGGGTCTACATGTACAACAACACTATTGGCTCTGTTGTGATGCTAGTAATGTGCATGATATGAAAGTCAACTGTAAACACAATTGAAATTGAAATCAAAAGAGCTATTGATAAGAGCAAACCTATTAAAGAAACATGCATGAACATACCTGCTGTGCCATTGGAGTCTCGATTGGATCATTCAATTTAAAAGTAAGTTCGTATCAGTAAATACAGTGATACAAGAGCAAAGCCATCATAGTTAAAAAAGGCGCGCCTAAGCGAGCGCTTAAGCGCGCCTAGGCTCTAGGCGTTCGCAAAACGCATTGCGCATAACTACGCATAATCTGTGCATAACTGCGCATAAGCATGCGCTTTGGTCAGTAAAGCGCAAGGCGGTGGCAAAACACACAATTAACGCCTAGCGCTTTTTTGAACTATGATAGCAATGGAACCTTAAATTAGAATAGTTGTTCTTCAGGTTTTGGCACTTGTTCTACATGAACAGAGTATTGTTAGACGCAAGAATAAAATACTTAAAAATAGAAAATGAGCTCATAGACCTTACCACATTCTTGGTTCGGGACCAGTACAGAACAAGGCGTTCCCAGTCATCGTCCAGTAAATGTGTCTCAGGAGAACGTAAGGGAATTTGATGAGTTTCTTTGCCGGTGAAGTACGTTTTCTTCAGGTAATTCCGATACTGCCACCAAGCATTCTTGAAGATAGTAGAGGTATTAGCATAGGTTATCTCATCCTGAGTTTTCAAATCGGTCCTTCTCTATAGAGAAAAATGGGAAAAATTGTTGTATTATTACCATCATGGAGGTAGGATGTATGGGACGAAGCAAAGTAATTGCCATGAATAACATTACTTACACATAACTCCTGGACAAACACCTGCAACTGGCATTTTCCTTCATCTTCAGTATAATATTTCCAAGATGGGAAGATACGCACATACGATTTAACAACGTCAAATGCGATAGATGCTAAACTACGACTGGCTGGTTGTGCTTCCTCCACAGGAATAGGCATACTAACTGGTGGAGTTGGGGTTCGCCGTGATAGTACTAGCCCTTTGGGCACTGGAACTGCCTTACTAACTGCTATTGTTTGGGAGCTCTGTGGTGGAGATGGTGCTGTGTCAACAGGAACTGGGTTACTATCGGCTGGGGTTGGGGTTAGATTGGGTGGAGCTGGTTCTCTGTCCATCGCAGTAGGGGTACAATCTGCGAGAGTTTGGGTTATGTGTGGTAGGGCTGTTTCTTGTGCATGTACAACCGGGGTGCTATCTCCACCAAGAGGTAGCACTATTTTATTTGAAGACTGTGTTCTTATTCCGCTAGATACTGGCATCACCCGCTCCAGTTCAAATGGCTGATAAACAGGAAACATAGTTGAATGTTCAGACATTGTATGAGAGACAGATGCAATAGATAGTGTGGAAAAAAGAGGGCATGAAATAGTTGACATGTATATTGTTTAACTATAACGGATAGCATGCCATAATTTCACATATATGATGTCTATCTAAACTGGATAACATAGCATAACATAATTCAAAGATATGATGAATAACTAAACATGATCGCATGACATAATTCACCTACATGTTATCTAAGTAATCAGGATCGCATCATTTAATTCACATATGTGATTTGTATGCTAAACAGAGGGCATTCGATATGATGTCTGAACTAAGAACATGGTGTTGAATATTGTGTATATGATGTCTAAACTATGCAATGCAAGACACCGTATGCATGATATGAGCAGTATAACCATGCCAAGTACATACAACTCAGTGGGGGAATAGGACTGGTCATCTGTCTCTGAATCCATCTCTGAGGAGCTATCGGGACCCAACAAGAGATCTGCTTCGACAGGTAGCACTGTCTTCTCTGAAGGCCTTGTTTTCACTCCAGATTTTTCCATGTCCCACCCAAATGGCTGATTCACAGGAAGAGTAGTTTAATGTACAAACATTGTCGACAAATGGAAATGTAATGAAGAAAAGGATGGGCAAGATATCATTCAAATATATGATGCCTGGTTAAACAGGATGGCATTGCACATTTCACATATATTATGGCTGGCTAAAAGACATGAGACTGCATAATTCCCATATATGGTATAGAAACTAAACATGTGGCATTACAGAACATGTCTAAACTAAGCAGATGGCATATATGATGTCAAAAGTAGGCACTGCAAGGCAACATATGCATGATATGACTAACATAATCATGCCAAGGTAGACCAAACACCTTGGGGGGTAAATAGGAGTGGTCAGCAGCGTCTGAGTACGCCTCAGAACAGATATCTTCCTCTGGATTACAATCTGGAGAGGGGTGGGAGGGTTTGCCATTGAACGCACGATGGAGCAATGTCTGCATGACATTATATTGCCGCACAAAACTCTTCTCTTTTTCTCTACATGTTCAGCATGACTGTGTACAATATCTGACATGCATACGAAAAAAATATGGTGAGATTATGTAAGGAGAGCACGCAGAAACTTAGAGTGATGGTAACAACCAGTGGATGGATCCAAAAATAATGATAGTAGGCTGATGATTGCTTTAAATTAATAAGAAGACAAATGATGATTGCTTTTCTATTTGTTTCCCACCCAAGATGAACAACATAGGCATACCCTAGGTGAACCAGATATTAGACAGACATACTATTCATTGCTGCCTCGATATGTGCTCCACAACTAATTTAGAACTAAAGTTTGAACATGAATTTGGACCTGAGTTTGGAGTCCAAGAGCTGAACAGGACGATAAAGTAGCAGGTAAGTTTAAGCAATGCATAACATAAGCAGAAACAAAGGAGTGTGACCTCTCTTGTGGACCCGTGTACTCCTTAGGTTCATCTGCTGAGTCGATGATGGTGATGCCGTTGGGGTGCGTGCCGGCGGCAGGGAAGGAGATCTGAGGCGGCGAAAGACGGTCAGGAGTCGTGATGTCTGGTTTGGTGGATGCTTTTGTCGATGGAGCAGCTCAGGTGAGGTGGACGACGTCGCGGCAGGAGCAGGACAAACCACACAAAGTATCCTTCGACACGTACCTGTAACTGAAGTAATTCTATAAGGGCTCATTTGGCTTGCATGATTCTTAAAACGCAGGGATAGGAAAAACACCAGAATAGGATAGGAAAATGCACATGGTAAACAGAGCATTTGTAAACACAGGATTTCTATCAACTTGGGTGTTTGGTTTGCAGGAATTGGAAGAGAAGAGGAATGCAAAGAAACATGGCCAAAATAAAGAGAAACTGTATGAAAGCGTGTACAGTTAGAATGCTATTCTGGCACTAATGCACTTGGTCTTGTTTTCATGCATAGGAATGTGAAAAGTAGGTGCAGGTGGATGTTTTGCTTCATTCCTTTCAACAAAATGCATGAATAATTGAATAGTAGAGTGCCATTGGAAAATTCCCTATTGTTATGTTTTTCCGTTGAACCAAAATAGCCCTAATGGATCGACGTGAATGTATAGTAATAAGTGACGCAACAAGTGTACAACCTCTTTGCCGTAGCCGTGTCGACCTCGGCATCATTGGGTTGGTCGCTGAAGCAGTTGAGGCAGAGGTGGCTGTCGGAGGTGTGGAGGAAGATCTAAGGAATCTATAGACGGCGTCCAGGGCACTGCTCTGTTGTGATGGATCGTTCTGTCATTGGAGCAGCTCCGGTGAGCCGTAAGACGTCAAGGCTGAAGAAGCACAAGAAAGACATCGTCAATCTCAAGTGGGATTCTAATAGCATCTCCAATAGATGATGAAAAATGGATGTAAAATTAACATCACCAAAAACCACCTAACTACAACAGATGAGGTAAAAACTGTTGACTCTGAACTTAACGTTCAAAACTGAAATTAATTGTGGAATCTGAATGCTACTGTCAAAACTGAACGCAATGGTAGCAGAGAGACACCTGACATGTAGTTTAGGGAGGGCCTGCAGTTCATCTTCAAGCTGCACACCCTTGAGCCGCCTGCCACCACCGGTCGAACCGCCGGCCCTAGCGCCGCCTCGCCGCCCCGAAACAACTCGCCACCGCCGCCCCGGCCAGCCCTCTAGGCCCCCCCACCCTGAACCCTAAGATAGATAGTGGGGTACCTCTTCAGCGAGCCCCCGTCCCCGCTGTGGGTGGTTCTTCCTTAACTC